>NW_027254879.1:0-75000 GCF_044704955.1 Pristiophorus japonicus
CTGGGGGGGGGGGGGGGGGGGGGGGGGGGGTTACGGTGAGACAGGAGAGCACGGGGTTTACTGTCTGACCCCCGACGTGAGACAGGAGAGCACGGGTTTACTGTCTGACCCGGACGGTGAGACAGGAGAGCACGGGTTTACTGTCTGACCCGGACGGTGAGACAGGAGAGCACGGGTTTACTGTCTGACCCCGGACGGTGAGACAGGAGAGCACGGGTTTACTGTCTGACCCCGGACGGTGAGACAGGAGAGCACGGGTTTACTGTCTGACCCCGGACGGTGAGACAGGAGAGCACGGGTTTACTGTCTGACCCCGGACGGTGAGACAGGAGAGCACGGGTTTACTGTCTGACCCCGGACGGTGAGACAGGAGAGCACGGGTTTACTGTCTGACCCCGGACGGTGAGACAGGAGAGCACGGGTTTACTGTCTGACCCCGGACGGTGAGACAGGAGAGCACGGGTTTACTGTCTGACCCCGGACGGTGAGACAGGAGAGCACGGGTTTACTGTCTGACCCCGGACGGTGAGACAGGAGAGCACGGGTTTACTGTCTGACCCCGGACGGTGAGACAGGAGAGCACGGGTTTACTGTCTGACCCCGGACGGTGAGACAGGAGAGCACGGGTTTACTGTCTGACCCCGGACGGTGAGACAGGAGAGCACGGGTTTACTGTCTGACCCCGGACGGTGAGACAGGAGAGCACGGGTTTACTGTCTGACCCCGGACGGTGAGACAGGAGAGCACGGGTTTACTGTCTGACCCCGGACGGTGAGACAGGAGAGCACGGGTTTACTGTCTGACCCCGGACGGTGAGACAGGAGAGCACGGGTTTACTGTCTGACCCCGGACGGTGAGACAGGAGAGCACGGGTTTACTGTCTGACCCCGGACGGTGAGACAGGAGAGCACGGGTTTACTGTCTGACCCCGGACGGTGAGACAGGAGAGCACGGGTTTACTGTCTGACCCCGGACGGTGAGACAGGAGAGCACGGGTTTACTGTCTGACCCCGGACGGTGAGACAGGAGAGCACGGGTTTACTGTCTGACCCCGGACGGTGAGACAGGAGAGCACGGGTTTACTGTCTGACCCCGGACGGTGAGACAGGAGAGCACGGGTTTACTGTCTGACCCCGGACGGTGAGACAGGAGAGCACGGGTTTACTGTCTGACCCCGGACGGTGAGACAGGAGAGCACGGGTTTACTGTCTGACCCCGGACGGTGAGACAGGAGAGCACGGGTTTACTGTCTGACCCCGGACGGTGAGACAGGAGAGCACGGGTTTACTGTCTGACCCCGGACGGTGAGACAGGAGAGCACGGGTTTACTGTCTGACCCCGGACGGTGAGACAGGAGAGCACGGGTTTACTGTCTGACCCCGGACGGTGAGACAGGAGAGCACGGGTTTACTGTCTGACCCCGGACGGTGAGACAGGAGAGCACGGGTTTACTGTCTGACCCCGGACGGTGAGACAGGAGAGCACGGGTTTACTGTCTGACCCCGGACGGTGAGACAGGAGAGCACGGGTTTACTGTCTGACCCCGGACGGTGAGACAGGAGAGCACGGGTTTACTGTCTGACCCCGGACGGTGAGACAGGAGAGCACGGGTTTACTGTCTGACCCCGGACGGTGAGACAGGAGAGCACGGGTTTACTGTCTGACCCCGGACGGTGAGACAGGAGAGCACGGGTTTACTGTCTGACCCCGGACGGTGAGACAGGAGAGCACGGGTTTACTGTCTGACCCCGGACGGTGAGACAGGAGAGCACGGGTTTACTGTCTGACCCCGGACGGTGAGACAGGAGAGCACGGGTTTACTGTCTGACCCCGGACGGTGAGACAGGAGAGCACGGGTTTACTGTCTGACCCCGGACGGTGAGACAGGAGAGCACGGGTTTACTGTCTGACCCCGGACGGTGAGACAGGAGAGCACGGGTTTACTGTCTGACCCCGGACGGTGAGACAGGAGAGCACGGGTTTACTGTCTGACCCCGGACGGTGAGACAGGAGAGCACGGGTTTACTGTCTGACCCCGGACGGTGAGACAGGAGAGCACGGGTTTACTGTCTGACCCCGGACGGTGAGACAGGAGAGCACGGGTTTACTGTCTGACCCCGGACGGTGAGACAGGAGAGCACGGGTTTACTGTCTGACCCCGGACGGTGAGACAGGAGAGCACGGGTTTACTGTCTGACCCCGGACGGTGAGACAGGAGAGCACGGGTTTACTGTCTGACCCCGGACGGTGAGACAGGAGAGCACGGGTTTACTGTCTGACCCCGGACGGTGAGACAGGAGAGCACGGGTTTACTGTCTGACCCCGGACGGTGAGACAGGAGAGCACGGGTTTACTGTCTGACCCCGGACGGTGAGACAGGAGAGCACGGGTTTACTGTCTGACCCCGGACGGTGAGACAGGAGAGCACGGGTTTACTGTCTGACCCCGGACGGTGAGACAGGAGAGCACGGGTTTACTGTCTGACCCCGGACGGTGAGACAGGAGAGCACGGGTTTACTGTCTGACCCCGGACGGTGAGACAGGAGAGCACGGGTTTACTGTCTGACCCCGGACGGTGAGACAGGAGAGCACGGGTTTACTGTCTGACCCCGGACGGTGAGACAGGAGAGCACGGGTTTACTGTCTGACCCCGGACGGTGAGACAGGAGAGCACGGGTTTACTGTCTGACCCCGGACGGTGAGACAGGAGAGCACGGGTTTACTGTCTGACCCCGGACGGTGAGACAGGAGAGCACGGGTTTACTGTCTGACCCCGGACGGTGAGACAGGAGAGCACGGGTTTACTGTCTGACCCCGGACGGTGAGACAGGAGAGCACGGGTTTACTGTCTGACCCCGGACGGTGAGACAGGAGAGCACGGGTTTACTGTCTGACCCCGGACGGTGAGACAGGAGAGCACGGGTTTACTGTCTGACCCCGGACGGTGAGACAGGAGAGCACGGGTTTACTGTCTGACCCCGGACGGTGAGACAGGAGAGCACGGGTTTACTGTCTGACCCCGGACGGTGAGACAGGAGAGCACGGGTTTACTGTCTGACCCCGGACGGTGAGACAGGAGAGCACGGGTTTACTGTCTGACCCCGGACGGTGAGACAGGAGAGCACGGGTTTACTGTCTGACCCCGGACGGTGAGACAGGAGAGCACGGGTTTACTGTCTGACCCCGGACGGTGAGACAGGAGAGCACGGGTTTACTGTCTGACCCCGGACGGTGAGACAGGAGAGCACGGGTTTACTGTCTGACCCCGGACGGTGAGACAGGAGAGCACGGGTTTACTGTCTGACCCCGGACGGTGAGACAGGAGAGCACGGGTTTACTGTCTGACCCCGGACGGTGAGACAGGAGAGCACGGGTTTACTGTCTGACCCCGGACGGTGAGACAGGAGAGCACGGGTTTACTGTCTGACCCTGGACGGTGAGACAGGAGAGCACGGGTTTACTGTCTGACCCCGGACGGTGAGACAGGAGAGCACGGGTTTACTGTCTGACCCCGGACGGTGAGACAGGAGAGCACGGGCTTTACTGTCTGACCCCGGACGGTGAGACAGGAGAGCACGGGTTTACTGTCTGACCCCGGACGGTGAGACAGGAGAGCATGGGTTTATTGTCTGACCGCCGGGACGGTGGGACAGGAGAGCATGGGTTTACTGTCTGACCCCGGACGGTGAGACAGTCGAGCACGGGTTTACTGTCTGACCCCGGATGGTGAGACAGGAGAGCACGGGTTTACTGTCTGACCCCGGACGGTGAGACAGGAGAGCACGGGTTTACTGTCTGACCCCGCACGGTGAGACAGAAGAGCACGGGTTTACTGTCTGACCCCGAACGGTGAGACAGGAGAGCACGGGTTTACTGTCTGACCCCGGACGGTGAGACAGGAGAGCACGGGTTTACCGTCTGACCCCGGACGGTGAGACAGGAGAGCACGGGTTTACTGTCTGACCCCGGACGGTGAGACAGGAGAGCACGGGTTTACCGTCTGACCCCGGACGGTGAGACAGGAGAGCACGGGTTTACTGTCTGACCCCGGACGGTGAGACAGGAGAGCACGGGTTTACTGTCTGACCCCGGACGGTGAGACAGGAGAGCACGGGTTTACTGTCTGACCCCGGACGGTGAGACAGGAGAGCATGGGTTTACTGTCTGACCCCGGACGGTGAGACAGGAGAGCACGGGTTTACTGTCTGATCCCGGACGGTGAGACAGGAGAGCATGGGTTTACTGTCTGACCCCGGACGGTGAGACAGGAGAGCACGGGTTTACCGTCTGACCCCGGACGGTGAGACAGGAGAGCACGGGTTTACTGTCTGACCCCGGACGGTGAGACAGGAGAGCACGGGTTACTGTCTGACCCCGGACGGTGAGACAGGAGAGCACGGGTTTACTGTCTGACCCTGGATGGTGAGACAGGAGAGCACGGGTTTACAGTCTGACCCCGGACGGTGAGACAGGAGAGCACGGGTTTACTGTCTGACCCCGGACGGTGAGACAGGAGAGCACGGGTTTACTGTCTGACCCCGGACGGTGAGACAGGAGAGCATGGGTTTACTGTCTGACCCCGGACGGTGAGACAGGAGAGCACGGGTTTACCGTCTGACCCCGGACGGTGAGGCAGGAGAGCATGGGTTTACTGTCTGACCCCGGACGGTGAGACAGGAGAGCACGGGTTTACTGTCTGACCCCGGACGGTGAGACAGGAGAGCACGGGTTTACTGTCTGACCCCGGACGGTGAGACAGGAGAGCACGGGTTTACCGTCTGACCCCGGACGGTGAGACAGGAGAGCACGGGTTTACTGTCTGACCCCGGACGGTGAGACAGGAGAGCACGGGTTTACTGTCTGACCCCGGACGGTGAGACAGGAGAGCACGGGTTTAGTGTCTGACCCCGGACGGTGAGACAGGAGAGCACGGGTTTACTGTCTGACCCCGGACGGTGAGACAGGAGAGCACGGGTTTACTGTCTGACCCCGGACGGTGAGACAGGAGAGCACGGGTTTACTGTCTGACCCCGGACGGTGAGACAGGAGAGCACGGGTTTACTGTCTGACCCCGGACGGTGAGACAGGAGAGCACGGGTTTACTGTCTGACCCCAGACGGTGAGACAGGAGAGCACGGGTTTACTGTCTGACCCCGGACGGTGAGACAGGAGAGCACGGGTTTACAGTCTGACCCCGGACGGTGAGACAGGAGAGCACGGGTTTACTGTCTGACCCCGGACGGTGAGACAGGAGAGCACGGGTTTACTGTCTGACCCCGGACAGTGAGACAGCAGAGCACGGGTTTACCGTCTGACCCCGGACGGTGAGACAGGAGAGCACGGGTTTACCGTCTGACCCCGGACGGTGAGACAGCAGAGCACGGGTTTACTGTCTGACCCCGGACGGTGAGACAGGAGAGCACGGGTTTACTGTCTGACCCCGGACGGTGAGACAGGAGAGCACGGGTTTACTGTCTGACCCTGGACGGTGAGACAGGAGAGCACGGGTTTATTGTCTGACCCCGGACGGTGAGACAGGAGAGCACGGGTTTACTGTCTGACCCCGGACGGTGAGACAGGAGAGCACGGGTTTACTGTCTGACCCCGGACGGTGAGACAGGAGAGCACGGGTTTACTGTCTGACCCCGGACGGTGAGACAGGAGAGCACGTGTTTACTGTCTGACCCCGGACGGTGAGACAGGAGAGCACGGGTTTACTGTCTGACCCCGGACGGTGAGACAGGAGAGCACGGGTTTACTGTCTGACCCCGGATGGTGAGACAGGAGAGCACGGGTTTACTGTCTGACCCCGGACGGTGAGACAGGAGAGCACGGGTTTACTGTCTGACCCCGGACGGTGAGACAGGAGAGCACGGGTTTACTGTCTGACCCCGGACGGTGAGACAGGAGAGCACGGGTTTTCTGTCTGACCCCGCACGGTGAGACAGGAGAGCACGGGTTTACTGTCTGACCCCGGACGGTGAGACAGGAGAGCACGGGTTTACTGTCTGACCCCGGACGGTGAGACAGGAGAGCATGGGTTTACTGTCTGACCCCGGACGGTGAGACAGGAGAGCACGGGTTTACTGTCTGACCCCGGACGGTGAGACAGGAGAGCACGGGTTTACAGTCTGACCCCGGACGGTGAGACAGGAGAGCACGGGTTTACCGTCTGACCCCGGACGGTGAGACAGGAGAGCATGGGTTTACTGTCTGACCCCGGACGGTGAGACAGGAGAGCATGGTTTTACTGTCTGACCCTGGATGGTGAGACAGGAGACGACGTGTTTACTGTCTGACCCCGGACGGTGAGACAGGAGAGCACGGGTTTACTGTCTGACCCCGGACGGTGAGACAGGAGAGCACGGGTTTACTGTCTGACCCTGGACGGTGAGACAGGAGAGCACGGGTTTCCTTTCTGACCCCGGACGGTGAGACAGGAGAGCACGGGTTTACTGTCTGACCCCAGACGGTGAGACAGGAGAGCACGGGTTTACTGTCTGACCCCGGACGGTGAGACAGGAGAGCACGGTTTTACTGTCTGACCCCGGACGGTGAGACAGGAGAGCATGGGTTTACCGTCTGACCCCGGACGGTGAGACAGGAGAGCACGGGTTTACTGTCTGACCCCGGACGGTGAGACAGGAGAGCACGGGTTTACTGTCTGACCCCGGACGGTGAGACAGGAGAGCACGGGTTTACTGTCTGACCCTGGACGGTGAGACAGGAGAGCACGGGTTTCCTTTCTGACCCCGGGCGGTGAGACAGGAGAGCACGGGTTTACTGTCTGACCCCAGACGGTGAGACAGGAGAGCACGGGTTTACCGTCTGACCCCGGACGGTGAGACAGGAGAGCACGGGTTTACTGTCTGACCCCGGACGGTGAGACAGGAGAGCACGGGTTTACTGTCTGACCCCGGACGGTGAGACAGGAGAGCACGGGTTTACTGTCTGACCCCGGACGGTGAGACAGGAGAGCACGGGTTTACTGTCTGACCCCTGACGGTGAGACAGGAGAGCACGGGTTTACTGTCTGACCCCGGACGGTGAGACAGGAGAGCACGGGTTTACTGTCTGACCCCGGACGGTGAGACAGGAGAGCACGGGTTTACTGTCTGACCCCGGACGGTGAGACAGGAGAGCACGGGTTTACTGTCTGACCCCGGACGGTGAGACAGGAGAGCACGGGTTTACTGTCTGACCCCGGACGGTGAGACAGGAGAGCACGGGTTTACTGTCTGACCCCGGACGGTGAGACAGGAGAGCACGGGTTTACTGTCTGACCCCGGACGGTGAGACAGGAGAGCACGGGTTTACTGTCTGACCCCGGACGGTGAGACAGGAGAGCACGGGTTTACTGTCTGACCCCGGACGGTGAGACAGGAGAGCACGGGTTTACCTTCTGACCCCGGACGGTGAGACAGGAGAGCACGGGTTTACTGTCTGACCCCGGACGGTGAGACAGGAGAGCACGGGTTTACTGTCTGACCCCGGACGGTGAGACAGGAGAGCACGGGTTTACTGTCTGACCCCGGACGGTGAGACAGGAGAGCACGGGTTTACCTTCTGACCCCGGACGGTGAGACAGGAGAGCACGGGTTTACTGTCTGACCCCGGACGGTGAGACAGGAGAGCACGGGTTTACTGTCTGACCCCGGACGGTGAGACAGGAGAGCACGGGTTTACTGTCTGACCCCGGACGGTGAGACAGGAGAGCACGGGTTTACCGTGTGACCCGGGACGGTGAGACAGGAGAGCACGGGTTTACTGTCTGACCCCGGACGGTGAGACAGGAGAGCACGGGTTTACCGTCTGACCCCGGACGGTGAGACAGGAGAGCACGGGTTTACTGTCTGACCCCGGACGGTGAGACAGGAGAGCACGGGTTTACTGTCTGACCCCGGACGGTGAGACAGGAGAGCACGGGTTTACTGTCTGACCCCGGACGGTGAGACAGGAGAGCACGGGTTTACTGTCTGACCCCGGACGGTGAGACAGGAGAGCACGGGTTTACTGTCTGACCCCGGACGGTGAGACAGGAGAGCACGGGTTTACTGTCTGACCCCGGACGGTGAGACAGGAGAGCACGGGTTTACTGTCTGACCCTGGACGGTGAGACAGGAGAGCACGGGTTTATTGTCTGACCCCGGACGGTGAGACAGGAGAGCACGGGTTTACTGTTTGACCCCGGACGGTGAGACAGGAGAGTACGGCTTTACTGTCTGACCCCGGACGGTGAGACAGGAGAGCACGGGTTTACTGTCTGACCCCGGACGGTGAGACAGGAGAGCATGGGTTTATTGTCTGACCCCGGACGGTGGGACAGGAGAGCATGGGTTTACTGTCTGACCCCGGACGGTGAGACAGTCGAGCACGGGTTTACTGTCTGACCCCGGACGGTGAGACAGGAGAGCACGGGTTTACTGTCTGACCCCGGACGGTGAGACAGGAGAGCACGGGTTTACTGTCTGACCCCGGACGGTGAGACAGGAGAGCACGGGTTTACTGTCTGACCCCGGACGGTGAGACAGGAGAGCATGGGTTTACTGTCTGACCCCGCACGGTGAGACAGAAGAGCACGGGTTTACTGTCTGACCCCGAACGGTGAGACAGGAGAGCACGGGTTTACTGTCTGACCCCGGACGGTGAGACAGGAGAGCAAGGGTTTACTGTCTGACCCCGCACGGTGAGACAGGAGAGCACGGGTTTACCGTCTGACCCCGGACGGTGAGACAGGAGAGCACGGGTTTACTGTCTGACCCCGGACGGTGAGACAGGAGAGCACGGGTTTACCGTCTGACCCCGGACGGTGAGACAGGAGAGCACGGGTTTACTGTCTGACCCCGGACGGTGAGACAGGAGAGCACGGGTTTACTGTCTGACCCCGGACGGTGAGACAGGAGAGCACGGGTTTACTGTCTGACCCCGCACGGTGAGACAGGAGAGCACGGGTTTACTGTCTGACCCCGGACGGTGAGACAGGAGAGCACGGGTTTACTGTCTGATCCCGGACGGTGAGACAGGAGAGCATGGGTTTACTGTCTGACCCCGGACGGTGAGACAGGAGAGCACGGGTTTACCGTCTGACCCCGGACGGTGAGACAGGAGAGCACGGGTTTACTGTCTGACCCCGGACGGTGAGACAGGAGAGCACGGGTTTACTGTCTGACCACGGACTGTGAGACAGGAGAGCATGGGTTTACTGTCTGACCCCGGACGGTGAGACAGGAGAGCATGGGTTTACTGTCTGACCCCGGACGGTGAGACAGGAGAGCACGGGTTTACCGTCTGACCCCGGACGGTGAGACAGGAGAGCATGGGTTTACTATCTGACCCCGGACGGTGAGACAGGAGAGCACGGGTTTACTGTCTGACCCCGGACGGTGAGACAGGAGAGCACGGGTTTACTGTCTGACCCCGGACGGTGAGACAGGAGAGCATGGGTTTACTGTCTGACCCCGGACGGTGAGACAGGAGAGCATGGGTTTACTGTCTGACCCCGGACGGTGAGACAGTCGAGCACGGGTTTACTGTCTGACCCCGGACGGTGAGACAGGAGAGCACGGGTTTACTGTCTGACCCCGGACGGTGAGACAGGAGAGCACGGGTTTACAGTCTGACCCCGGACGGTGAGACAGGAGAGCACGGGTTTACTGTCTGACCCCGGACGGTGAGACAGGAGAGCACGGGTTTAATGTCTGACCCCGGACAGTGAGACAGCAGAGCACGGGTTTACCGTCTGACCCCGGACGGTGAGACAGGAGAGCACGGGTTTACCGTCTGACCCCGGACGGTGAGACAGCAGAGCACGGGTTTACTGTCTGACCCCGGACGGTGAGACAGGAGAGAACGGGTTTACAGTCTGACCCCGGACGGTGAGACAGGAGATCAAGGGTTTACTGTCTGACCCCGGACGGTGAGACAGGAGAGCATGGGTTTACTGTCTGACCCCGGACGGTGAGACAGGAGAGCATGGGTTTACCGTCTGACCCCGGACGGTGAGACAGGAGAGCATGGGTTTACTGTCTGACCCCGGACGGTGAGACAGGAGAGCACGGGTTTACTGTCTGACCCCGGACGGTGAGACAGGAGAGCACGGGTTTACTGTCTGACCCCGGACGGTGAGACAGGAGAGCACGGGTTTACTGTCTGCCCCCGGACGGTGAGACAGGAGAGCACGGGTTTACTGTCTGACCCCGGACGGTGAGACAGGAGAGCACGGGTTTACTGTCTGACCCCGGACGGTGAGACAGGAGAGCACGGGTTTACTGTCTGACCCCGGACGGTGAGACAGGAGAGCATGGGTTTACTGTCTGACCCCGGACGGTGAGACAGGAGAGCACGGGTTTACTGTCTGACCCCGGACGGTGAGACAGGAGAGCACGGGTTTACTGTCTGACCCCGGACGGTGAGACAGGAGAGCACGGGTTTACTGTCTGACCCCGGACGGTGAGACAGGAGAGCACGGGTTTACTGTCTGACCCCGGACGGTGAGACAGGAGAGCATGGGTTTACTGTCTGACCCAGGACAGTGAGACAGCAGAGCACGGGTTTACTGTCTGACCCCGGACGGTGAGACAGGAGAGCACGGGTTTACTGTCTGACCCCGGACGGTGAGACAGGAGAGCACGGGTTTACTGTCTGACCCCGGACGGTGAGACAGGAGAGCACGGGTTTACTGTCTGACCCCGGACGGTGAGACAGGAGAGCACGGGTTTACTGTCTGACCCCGGACGGTGAGACAGGAGAGCACGGGTTTACTGTCTGACCCCGGACGGTGAGACAGGAGAGCACTGGTTTACTGTCTGACCCCGGACGGTGAGACAGGAGAGCACGGGTTTACCGTGTGACCCCGGACGGTGAGACAGGAGAGCACGGGTTTACCGTCTGACCCCGGACGGTGAGACAGGAGAGCACGGGTTTACTGTCTGACCCCGGACGGTGAGACAGGAGAGCACGGGTTTACTGTCTGACCCCGGACGGTGAGACAGGAGAGCACGGGTTTACAGTCTGACCCCGGACGGTGAGACAGGAGAGCACGGGTTTACTGTCTGACCCCGGACAGTGAGACAGGAGAGCACGGGTTTACTGTCTGACCCCGGACGGTGAGACAGGAGAGCACGGGTTTACTGTCTGACCCCGCACGGTGAGACAGGAGAGCACGGGTTTTCTGTCTGACCCCACACGGTGAGACAGGAGAGCACGGGTTTACTGTCTGACCCCGGACGGTGAGACAGGAGAGCACGGGTTTACTGTCTGACCCCGGACGGTGAGACAGGAGAGCACGGGTTTACAGTCTGACCCCGGACGGTGAGACAGGAGAGCACGGGTTTACTGTCTGACCCCGGACGGTGAGACAGGAGAGCACGGGTTTACAGTCTGACCCCGGACGGTGAGACATGAGAGCACGGGTTTACTGTCTGACCCCAGACGGTGAGACAGGAGAGCATGGGTTTACTGTCTGACCCCGGACGGTGAGACAGGAGAGCACGGGTTTACTGTCTGACCCCAGACGGTGAGACAGGAGAGCACGGGTTTACTGTCTGACCCCGGACGGTGAGACAGGAGAGCACGGGTTTACTGTCTGACCCCGGACGGTGAGACAGGAGAGCACGGGTTTACTGTCTGACCCTGGACGGTGAGACAGGAGAGCACGGGTTTACTGTCTGACCCCGGACGGTGAGACAGGAGAGCACGGGTTTACTGTCTGACCCCGGACGGTGAGACAGGAGAGCACGGGTTTACTGTCTGACCCCGGACGGTGAGACAGGAGAGCACGGGTTTACTGTCTGACCCCGGACGGTGAGACAGGAGAGCACGGGTTTACCGTCTGACCCCGGACGGTGAGACAGGAGAGCATGGGTTTACCGTCTGACCCCGGACGGTGAGACAGGAGAGCACGGGTTTACTGTCTGACCCCGGACGGTGAGACAGGAGAGCACGGGTTTACAGTCTGACCCCGGACGGTGAGACAGGAGAGCATGGGTTTACTGTCTGACCCCGGACGGTGAGACAGGAGAGCACGGGTTTACCGTCTGACCCTGGATGGTGAGACAGGAGAGCACGGGTTTACTGTCTGACCCCGGACGGTGAGACAGGAGAGCACGGGTTTACCGTCTGACCCCGGACGGTGAGACAGGAGAGCACGGGTTTACTGTCTGACCCTGGACGGTGAGACAGGAGAGCACGGGTTTACAGTCTGACCCCGGACGGTGAGACAGGAGAGCACGGGTTTACTGTCTGACCCCGGACGGTGAGACAGGAGAGCACGGGTTTACTGTCTGACCCCGGACGGTGAGACAGGAGAGCACGGGTTTACTGTCTGACCCAGGACGGTGAGACAGGAGAGCATGGGTTTACTGTCTGACCCCGGACGGTGAGACAGGAGAGCACGGGTTTACTGTCTGACCCCGGACGGTGAGACAGGAGAGCATGGGTTTACCGTCTGACCCCGGACGGTGAGACAGGAGAGCACGGGTTTACCGTCTGACCCTGGACGGTGAGACAGGAGAGCACGGGTTTACTGTCTGACCCCGGACGGTGAGACAGGAGAGCACGGGTTTACTGTCTGACCCCGGACGGTGAGACAGGAGAGCATGGGTTTACTGTCTGACCCCGGACGGTGAGACAGGAGAGCACGGGTTTACCGTCTGACCCCGGACGGTGAGACAGGAGAGCACGGGTTTACTGTCTGACCCCGGACGGTGAGACAGGAGAGCACGGGTTTACTGTCTGACCCCGGACAGTGAGACAGGAGAGCATGGGTTTACTGTCTGACCCTGGACGGTGAGACAGGAGAGCATGGGTTTACTGTCTGACCCCGGACGGTGAGACAGGAGAGCACGGGTTTACTGTCTGACCCCGGACGGTGAGACAGGAGAGCACGGGTTTACTGTCTGACCCCGGACGGTGAGACAGGAGAGCACGAGTTTTCTGTCTGACCCCGGACGGTGAGACAGGAGAGCACGGGTTTACTGTCTGACCCCGCACGGTGAGACAGGAGAGCACGGGTTTTCTGTCTGACCACGCACGGTGAGACAGGAGAGCACGGGTTTACTGTCTGACCCCGGACGGTGAGACAGGAGAGCACGGGTTTACTGTCTGACCCCGGACGGTGAGACAGGAGAGCACGGGTTTACAGTCTGACCCCGGACGGTGAGACAGGAGAGCACGGGTTTACAGTCTGACCCCGGACGGTGAGACATGAGAGCATGGGTTTTCTCTCTGACCCCGCACGGTGAGGCAGGAGAGCATGGTTTTACTGTCTGACCCTGGATGGTGAGACAGGAGAGCATGGGTTTACCGTCTGACCCTGGATGGTGAGACAGGAGAGCACGGGTTTACCGTCTGACCCCGGACGGTGAGACAGGAGAGCACGGGTTTACTGTCTGACCCCGGACGGTGAGACAGGAGAGCATGGGTTTACTGTCTGACCCCGGACGGTGAGACAGGAGAGCACGGGTTTACTGTCTGACCCCGGACGGTGAGACAGGAGAGCACGGGTTTACTGTCTGACCCCGGACGGTGAGACAGGAGAGCACGGGTTTACTGTCTGACCCCGGACGGTGAGACAGGAGAGCACGGGTTTACCGTCTGACCCTGGATGGTGAGACAGGAGAGCACGGGTTTACTGTCTGACCCCGGACGGTGAGACAGGAGAGCACGGGTTTACTGTCTGACCCCGGACGGTGAGACAGGAGAGCATGGGTTTACAGTCTGACCCCGGACGGTGAGACAGGAGAGCACGGGTTTTCTGTCTGACCCCGCACGGTGAGACAGAAGAGCACGGGTTTACTGTCTGACCCCGGACGGTGAGACAGGAGAGCACGGGTTTACTGTCTGACCCCGGACGGTGAGACAGGAGAGCACGGGTTTACTGTCTGACCCCGGACGGTGAGACAGGAGAGCACGGGTTTACAGTCTGACCCCGGACGGTGAGACAGGAGAGCACGGGTTTTCTGTCTGACCCCGGACGGTGAGACAGGAGAGCACGGGTTTTCTGTCTGACCCCGGACGGTGAGACAGGAGAGCACGGGTTTACTGTCTGACCCTGGACGGTGAGACAGGAGAGCACGGGTTTACTGTCTGACCCCGGACGGTGAGACAGGAGAGCACGGGTTTACTGTCTGACCCCGGACGGTGAGACAGGGGAGCATGGGTTTACTGTCTGACCCCGGACGGTGAGACAGGAGAGCACGGGTTTACTGTCTGACCCCGGACGGTGAGACAGGAGAGCACGGGTTTACAGTCTGACCCCGGACGGTGAGACAGGAGAGCACGGGTTTACTGTCTGACCCCGGACGGTGAGACAGGAGAGCACGGGTTTACTGTCTGACCCCGGACGGTGAGACAGGAGAGCACGGGTTTACTGTCTGACCCCGGACGGTGAGACAGGAGAGCACGGGTTTACTGTCTGACCCCGGACGGTGAGACAGGAGAGCACGGGTTTACTGTCTGACCCCGGACGGTGAGACAGGAGAGCACGGGTTTACTGTCTGACCCCGGACGGTGAGACAGGAGAGCACGGGTTTACTGTCTGACCCCGGACGGTGAGACAGGAGAGCACGGGTTTACTGTCTGACCCCGGACGGTGAGACAGGAGAGCACGGGTTTACTGTCTGACCCCGGACGGTGAGACAGGGGAGCACGGGTTTACTGTCTGACCCCGGACGGTGAGACAGGAGAGCATGGGTTTACTGTCTGACCCCGGACGGTGAGACAGGAGAGCACGGGTTTACTGTCTGACCCCGGACGGTGAGACAGGAGAGCATGTGTTTACTGTCTGACCCCGGACGGTGAAACAGGAGAGCACGGGTTTACTGTCTGACCCCGGACGGTGAGACAGGAGAGCAAGGGTTTACTGTCTGACCCCGGACGGTGAGACAGGAGAGCACGGGTTTACTGTCTGACCCCGGACGGTGAGACAGGAGAGCATGGGTTTACTGTCTGACCCCGGACGGTGAGACAGGAGAGCATGTGTTTACTGTCTGACCCCGGACGGTGAGACAGGAGAGCACGGGTTTACTGTCTGACCCCGGACGGTGAGACAGGAGAGCAAGGGTTTACTGTCTGACCCCGGACGGTGAGACAGGAGAGCACGGGTTTACTGTCTGACCCCGGACGGTGAGACAGGAGAGCATGGGTTTACTGTCTGACCCCGGACGGTGAGACAGGAGAGCATGGGTTTACTGTCTGACCCCGGACGGTGAGACAGGAGAGCACGGGTTTACTGTCTGACCCCGGACGGTGAGACAGGAGAGCACGGGTTTACTGTCTGACCCCGGACGGTGAGACAGGAGACCATGGCTTTACCGTCTGACCCCGGACGGTGAGACAGGAGAGCACGGGTTTACTGTCTGACCCCGGACGGTGAGACAGGAGAGCATGGGTTTACTGTCTGACCCCGGACGGTGAGACAGGAGAGCACGGGTTTACTGTCTGACCCCGGACGGTGAGACAGGAGAGCACGGGTTTACTGTCTGACCCCGGACGGTGAGACAGGAGAGCACGGGTTTCCTTTCTGACCCCGGGCGGTGAGACAAAAGAGCACGGGTTTCCTTTCTGACCCCGGACGGTGAGACAGGAGAGCACGGGTTTACTGTCTGACCCCGGACGGTGAGACAGGAGAGCACGGGTTTACAGTCTGACCCCGGACGGTGAGACAGGAGAGCACGGGTTTACTGTCTGACCCCGGACGGTGAGACAGGAGAGCACGGGTTTACTGTCTGACCCCGGACGGTGAGACAGGAGAGCACGGGTTTACTGTCTGACCCCGGACGGTGAGACAGGAGAGCACGGGTTTACCGTCTGACCCTGGATGGTGAGACAGGAGAGCACGGGTTTACTGTCTGACCCCGGACGGTGAGACAGGAGAGCACGGGTTTACTGTCTGACCCCGGACGGTGAGACAGGAGAGCATGGGTTTACAGTCTGACCCCGGACGGTGAGACAGGAGAGCACGGGTTTTCTGTCTGACCCCGGACGGTGAGACAGGAGAGCACGGGTTTACTGTCTGACCCCGGACGGTGAGACAGGAGAGCACGGGTTTACTGTCTGACCCCGGACGGTGAGACAGGAGAGCACGGGTTTACTGTCTGACCCCGGACGGTGAGACAGGAGAGCACTGGTTTACTGTCTGACCCCGGACGGTGAGACAGGAGAGTACGGGTTTACTGTCTGACCCCGGACGGTGAGACAGGAGAGCACGGGTTTACTGTCTGACCCCGGACGGTGAGACAGGAGAGCACGGGTTTACTGTCTGACCCCGGACGGTGAGACAGGAGAGCACGGGTTTACTGTCTGACCCCGGACGGTGAGACAGGGGAGCACGGGTTTACTGTCTGACCCCGGACGGTGAGACAGGAGAGCACGGGTTTACTGTCTGACCCCGGACGGTGAGACAGGAGAGCACGGGTTTACAGTCTGACCCCGGACGGTGAGACAGGAGAGCACGGGTTTACTGTCTGACCCCGGACGGTGAGACAGGAGAGCACGGGTTTACTGTCTCACCCCGGACGGTGAGACAGGAGAGCACGGGTTTACAGTCTGACCCCGGACGGTGAGACAGGAGAGCACGGGTTTACTGTCTGACCCCGGACGGTGAGACAGGAGAGCACGGGTTTACTGTCTGACCCCGGACGGTGAGACAGGAGAGCACGGGTTTACTGTCTGACCCCGGACGGTGAGACAGGAGAGCACGGGTTTACAGTCTGACCCCGGACGGTGAGACAGGAGAGCACGGGTTACTGTCTGACCCCGGACGGTGAGACAGGAGAGCACGGGTTTACTGTCTGACCCCGGACGGTGAGACAGGAGAGCACGGGTTTACAGTCTGACCCCGGACGGTGAGACAGGAGAGCATGGGTTTACTGTCTGACCCCGGACGGTGAGACAGGAGAGCACGGGTTTACTGTCTGACCCCGGACGGTGAGACAGGAGAGCATGGGTTTACTCTCTGACCCCGGACGGTGAGACAGGAGAGCACGGGTTTACTGTCTGACCCCGGACGGTGAGACAGGAGAGCACGGATTTACTGTCTGACCCCGGACGGTGAGACAGGAGAGCACGGGTTTACTGTCTGACCCCGGAGGGTGAGACAGGAGAGCATGGGTTTACTCTCTGACCCCGGACGGTGAGACAGGAGAGCATGGGTTTACTGTCTGACCCCGGACGGTGAGACAGGAGAGCATGGGTTTACTGTCTGACCCCGGACGGTGAGACAGGAGAGCACGGGTTTACTGTCTGACCCCGGACGGTGAGACAGGAGAGCACGGGTTTACTGTCTGACCCCGGACGGTGAGACAGGAGAGCACGGGTTTACTGTCTGACCCCGGACGGTGAGACAGGAGAGCACGGGTTTACAGTCTGACCCCGGACGGTGAGACAGGAGAGCACGGCTTTACTGTCTGAACCCAGACGATGAGACAGGAGAGCACGGGTTTACTGTCTGAACCCAGACTGTGAGACAGGAGAGGACGGGTTTACTGTCTGACCCCGGACGGTGAGACAGGAGAGCACGGGTTTACTGTCTGAACCCAGACTGTGAGACAGGAGAGCACGGGTTTACTGTCTGAACCCAGACGATGAGACAGGAGAGCACGGGTTTACTGTCTGACCCCGGACGGTGAGACAGGAGAGCACGGGTTTACTGTCTGACCCCGGATGGTGAGACAGGAGAGCACGGGTTTACTGTCTGACCCCGGACGGTGAGACAGGAGAGCACGGGTTTACTGTCTGACCCCGGACGGTGAGACAGGAGAGCATAGGTTTACTGTCTGACCCCGGAAGGTGAGACAGGAGAGCACGGGTTTACTGTCTGACCCCGGACGGTGAGACAGGAGAGCACGGGTTTACTGTCTGACCCCGGACGGTGAGACAGGAGAGCACCGGTTTACTCTCTGACCCCGGACGGTGAGACAGGAGAGCACGGGTTTACTGTCTGACCCCGGACGGTGAGACAGGAGAGCACGGGTTTACTGTCTGACCCCGGACGGTGAGACAGGAGAGCACGGGTTTAGTGTCTGACCCCGGACGGTGAGACAGGAGAGCACGGGTTTACTGTCTGACCCCGGACGGTGAGACAGGAGAGCACGGGTTTACTGTCTGACCCCGGACGGTGAGACAGGAGAGCATGGGTTTACTGTCTGACCCCGGACGGTGAGACAGGAGAGCACGGGTTTACTGTCTGACCCCGGACGGTGAGACAGGAGAGCATGTGTTTACTGTCTGACCCCGGACGGTGAGACAGGAGAGCATGGGTTTACTGTCTGACCCCGGACGGTGAGACAGGAGAGCATGGGTTTACCGTCTGACCCCGGACGGTGAGACAGGAGAGCATGGGTTTACTGTCTGACCCCGGACGGTGAGACAGGAGAGCATGGGTTTACCGTCTGACCCTGGACGGTGAGACAGGAGAGCATGGGTTTACTGTCTGACCCCGGACGGTGAGACAGGAGAGCACGGGTTTACTGTCTGACCCCGGACGGTGAGACAGGAGAGCACGGGTTTACTGTCTGACCCCGGACGGTGAGACAGGAGAGCACGGGTTTACTGTCTGACCCCGGACGGTGAGACAGGAGAGCACTGAGGGAGTGCTGCACTGTCGGAGGTGGCATCTTGGAGATGTGACATTAAGCTGAGTCCCTAACTGCCTGTTTGACTGGGTGTAAGAGATCCCCTGCTGATATTTAATGTCTCTCTGATACCCAGACAATCTCCTTCCCTCAATCAACAGCATTGAAACAGTTTAATTGATCATCAGCGGGAGGGAGGGGGAGAGAGAGGGGGGAGAGTGCGGGGGAAAGGGGGAGAGAGCGGGGGGAGAAAACGGGGGGGAGAGCGGGGGAGAAGTGGGGAGAGAGCGGGGGACAGGGGAGAGCGGGGGACAGGGGAGAGCGCGGGGGAGGGGGAGAGACCCCTTACCCCCATCACTGACCCACCCCACCCCACCCCTCTGTGATGACTATTGCTCCGACCATCCCATTCCCACCCCTCGGTGGCAGAGTTTGTGGAGGTGACGTCGACAGGGTTTTAGAACATAAGAAATAGGAGCAGGAGTAGTCCATTCGGCCCCTCGAGCCTGCTCCGCCATTTAATACCATCATGACTGATCTGATCATGGACTCAGCTCCACTTCCCCGCCCGCTCCCCATAACCCCTTATCCCCTTATCGGTTAAGAAACTGTCTATCTCCACCTTAAATGTATTCAATGTCCCAGCTTCCACAGCTCTCTGAGGCAGCGAATTCCACAGATTTACAACCCTCTGAGAGAAGAAATTCCTCCTCATCTCAGTTTTAAATGGGTGGCCCCTTATTCTAAGACCATGCCCCCTAGTTCTAGTCTCCCCCATCAGTGGAAACATCCTCTCTGCATCCACCTTGTCAAGCCCCCTCATAATCTGATACGTTTCGATAAGATCATC
The DNA here is from genome assembly GCF_044704955.1 of Pristiophorus japonicus. Taxonomy (NCBI): domain Eukaryota; kingdom Metazoa; phylum Chordata; class Chondrichthyes; family Pristiophoridae; genus Pristiophorus; species Pristiophorus japonicus. The sequence goes on from NW_027254879.1 coordinate 19,423, forward strand.
TCTCATTCTTCTGAATTCCAATGTGTATAGACCCAACCTACTCAACCTTTCCTTATAAGTCAACCCCCTCATCTCCGGGATCAACCTCACATGTTCCCACATTATGCTCCATCTGCCAAATGTTTGCCCACTCACTTAGCCTGTCTATATCCCTTTGCAGATTTTTTGTGTCCTCCTCACAATTTGCTTTCCCACCCATCTTTGTATTATCAGCAAACTTGTCTACATTACACTCAGTCCCTTCATCCAAGTCATTAATATAGATTGTAAATAGTTGGGGTCCCAGCACTGATCCCTGCGGCACCCCACTAGTTACTGTTTGTCAACCGGAAAATGACCCATTTATCCCGACTCTCTGTCTCTGTTAGTTAGCCAATCCTCTATCCAGGCTAATATATTACCCCCAACCCTGTGAACTTTTATCTTGTGCAGTAACCTTTTATGTGGCATCTTGTCAAATGCCTTCTGGAAATCCCACTACACCACATCCACTGGTTCCCCTTTATCCATCCTGTTCATTACATCCTCAAAGAATTCCAGCAAATTTGTCAAACATGATTTCCCTTTCATAAATCCATGCTGAGTCTGCCTGATTGAATTATGTTTTTCCAAATGTCCCGTTACTACTTCCTTATAATGGACTCCAGCATTTTCCCAATGACAGATGTTAGGCTAACTGGTCTATAGTTTCCTGCTTTCTCTCCGACTCCTTGTTTAAATAGGGGCCTTTCCGCTCAGGCCGCATGCTTCACAGTATGAGACAATCTCCTCGATGCAAGTGTCAATCCCAGGCCACCATACTGAAGCGTGACTTCCCTGCTTCATGTGGACAATGCCAAGGTGCCCAACGTGCTGTTGGAGCGATTTGGCAATTACTGCTCTATCACCACCAGCTAGGCAGCCATCGTTGCACACGGAAAATTAATCGTGAAGTCTGTGGAATCTTCTCAGCTCTTGCGGAATTTGCTGAGACTAACTGCTCTGTCGTTCCCTGCTTTCTGTCTGCCTCCTGTTTGACTGACCCAGGGTATTATGGGAAAGGGTTGGGGAAACTGCTGTGAAAGATTTCAATGGACAGGAGAATAAAAGACTGATTTCTCCTTGCATCCTGCTGCCCCCGAGGATGATTTATGGAGATTTATTTGGAAGAGCTTCCTGACTAAGATTCGATTGTGTGGTTTCCGAGGTAGGATTAGCGCTTTGAGGATGCTGAGGTGGGTTGTAGGGGAATGATTGAAAGGCTTTCCCGATAGGCAGTGTGTTCTCTCATTATTTTATCTGCTTCAGTCTTTGTTATTAAACAGCACCACACTTGGTGCATAAAGAACACTTAAGGGTGGGTGTGTAACTGGGGCCGTTGGAGAATTCTTCAGCCTGAGGGCCAGGCACAGATCCGTCGTTCATTAATTCCTAATCAGATGCCAATTAAAGTGGAGGAGCGACTGTGTCCTGGGAGCAGACAGAAGCAGACTCCAATCACAACGCTCTGCTGTCACTCAAACCCGCGCCAGCAACTTGGGAAAGCCCATTAAATTCCCATTCGCAGACACATTTCAGCACTGTGTGATCTTCAGAAAGGCAATTTGTGGACTCAGCCCCCAGAACTGACAGCAAGGTTTAATTTACTGCCATTTCTGGGAGCAAGCAGAACACACAATTATCAAAATCCGCGTTCCTTTCCAGCTGACTGCTAACCTTTCAAAGCGAGAGAGTCTGTGACAATTAGAGCAGTTAGAATGAGCATCTCGGTTACAGGGCGCTGTTAGTCCGCCTGAAGATTTAACAATTCTTCCTGGGCTGTGACCGTCGCTGGCCGGGCCGGCATTTATTGCCCGTCCCTAATTGCCCCTTGAGAAGGTGGTGGTGAGCCGCCTTCTTGAACCGCTGCAGTCCGTGTGGTGAAGGTGCTCCCACAGTGCTGTTAGGGAGGGAGTTCCAGGATTGTGACCCAGCGACGATGAAGGAACGGCCGATATATTTCCCAGTCGGGATGGTGTGTGACTGGGAGGGGAACGTGGAGGTGGTGGTGTTCCCATGGACCTGCTGCCCTTGTCCTTCTAGGTGGTAGAGGTCGCGGGTTTGGGAGGTGCTGCCGAAGAAGCCTTGGCGAGTTGCTGCAGTGCATCTTGTAGATGGTGCACACTGCAGCCAGGGGGCGCCGGTGGTGGAGGGAGTGAGTGTTGAAGGTGGTGGAGGGAGTGAGTGTTGGAGGTGGTGGAGGGAGTGAGTGTTGGAGGTGGTGGAGGGAGTGAATGTTGGAGGTGGTGGAGGGAGTGAGTGTTGGAGGTGGTGGAGGGAGTGAGTGTTGGAGGTGGTGGAGGGAGTGAGTGTTGGAGGTGGTGGAGGGAGTGAGTGTTGGAGGTGGTGGATGGGGTGTGGATCACGGGGCTGCTTTGTGCTGGGTGGTGTCGAACTTCTCGAGTGTTGTTGGAGCTGCACCATCCAGGCAAGTGGAGAGTGTTCCATCACACTCCTGACTTGTGTCTTGTAGATGGTGGGAAGGCTTTGGAGAGTCAGGAGGTGAGGCACTCACCACAGAATTCTTCTTACGCAGCCTCTCGGAGTCGAGGAAGACTTGCTTCCACACTAAAAGTGAGTTCTCAGGTGACTGAACAGTCCAATATGGGAATTACAGTCTCTGTCACAGGTGGGACAGACAGTGGTTGAGGGAAGGGGAGGGTGGGACTGGTTTGCCGCACGCTCCTTCCGCTGCCTGCGCTTGGTTTCTTCATGCTCTCGGCGATGAGACTCGAGGTGCTCAGCGCCCTCCCGGATGCAATTCCTCCACTTAGGGCGGACTGGTCTTTGGCCAGGGACTCCCAGGTGTCGGTGGGGATGTTGCACTTTATCAGGGAGGCTTTGAGGGTGTCCGTGTAACGTTTCCTCTGCCCACCTTTGGCCCGTTTGCCCGTGTAGGAGTTCCGAGTAGAACGCTTGCTTTGGGAGTCTCGTGTCTGGGGTATGCGGACAATGTGGCCTGCCCAGCGGAGCTGATAAAGTGTGGTCAGTGCTCCAATGCTGGGGATGTTGGCCTGGTCAAGGACGCTAACGTTGGTGCGTCTGTCCTCCCAGTGGATTTGCAGGATCTTGCGGAGACATCGTTGGTGGTATTTCTCCAGCGACTTGAGGTGTGTGCTGTACATGGTCCATGTCTCTGAGCCATACAGGAGGGCGGGTATCACTACAGCCCTGTAGACCATGTGTTTGGTGGTGGATTTGAGGGCCTGGTCTTCAAACACTCTTTTCCTCAGACAGCCGAAGGCTGCACTGGCGCACTGGAGGCGGTGTTGGATCTCATCGTCAATGTCTGTCCTTGCTGATAGTAGGATCCCGAGGTTTGGGAAATGGTCCCCGGTGTCCAAGGCCGCGCCGTGGATTTTGATAATCAGGGAGCAGTGCTGTGTGGTGGGGTCAGGTTGGTGGAGGACCTTTGTCTTACGGATGTTTAGTGTAAGGCCCATGCTCTCGTACGCCTCAGTGAAGGTGTTGACGATAGTTTGGAGTTCAGCCTCCGAGTGTGCACAGACGCCAGAGGATGGGCTGACCTTGGATCTGGCCTGGAGGTGACGGAGGTTGAACAGGTTCCCGATTGTTCTATAAATTAGCTGGACTCCAGCAGGGAGCTTACTTAGGGCGAGATTGCAGCATGGAAGATCGAGAAGAGGGTTGGTGCGATGACACAGTCTTGCTTGACCATGGTCCGATCATGGATTGGGTCTGTGGTGGATCCGTTGGTCAGGATCACGGCCTGCATAGCATCGTGAAATCACAGAATACCCAGCCTCTGACCCGCTCTTGTGGCCACAGTATTTATGTGGCTGGTCCAGTTAAGTTTCTGGCCGATGGTGACCCCCAGGATGTTGATGGTGGGGGATTTGGCGATGGTAATGCCGGAGAATTGACAGGGTCGGTGGTTAGACTCTCGCTTGTTGGAGACGGTCATTACCTGGCACTTGTGTGGTGTGAATGTTACTTGCCACTTATCAGCCCAAGCCTGAATGTTGTCCAGGTCTTGCTGTATGTGGGCACGGACTGCTCCATTATCTGAGGAGTTGTGAATGGAACTGAACACTGTGCAATCATCAGCGAACATCCCCACTTCTGACCTTATGATGGAGGGAGGGTCATTGATGGAGCAGCTGAAGATGTTTGGGCCGAGGACACTGCCCTGAGGAACTCCTGCAGCGATGTCCTGGGGCTGTGATGATTGACCTCCAGCCACCACAACCATCTCCCTTTGTGCTGGGTATGACTCCAGCCCGTGGGGAGTTTTCCCCGATTCCCACTGACCAGTTTTACTCGGGCTCCTTGATGCCACACTCGGTCAAATGCTGCCTTGATGTCGAGGGCAGTCACTCTCCCCTCACCTCTGGAATTCAGCTCTTGTGTCCATGTTTGGACCAAGGCTGTAATGAGGTCTGGAGCCGAGTGATCCTGGCGGAACCTGAGTCCTGAGCCTGAATCCCAGAGTGTGTCCGAATGTGAATCTAGGATCCAGAGCCTCCCAGTCAGGGCAATTGTCAGGCAGAGACTGAGAGAGCGTGGAACACAAGGCAGTGAGATATCCAGGGGTTTAGACCCGGGGAGGCCTGATTCACTGCCAGCAGCTTCCTGCTGCACAGGTTTCAGGGTAAATGCATCGGAATTGCTGCAGGAACAGTGAGGATCTCGGAATTCTCCGGCCAGGATTCCCCACTGACAGTGGGGACCGGGGAATTCGAGACCCAGAAGATGGGAAGGAATTTCTTCTCTCAGAGGGTTGTAAATCTGTGGAATTCTCTGCCCCAGAGAGCTGTGGAGGGCTGGGACATTGAATATATTTAAGACAGAGATAGACAGATTTTTGAGCGATAAGGGAGTGAAGGATTATGGGGAGCAGGCGGGGAAGTGGAGCTGAGTCCATGATCGGATCAGCCATGATCGTATTAAACGGCGGAGCAGGCTCGAGTGGCCGAATGGCCGACTCCTGCTCCTATTCCTTATGTTCGTATTCCTGTCGCATTGGGGACCTGGAATTTGGAGCCCAGAATGATGCTGTCTGACATTAATGGGAAGTCAGGCTGGGCTGACCCAACACCCTCACCCCTACCCCCACCCCACGGTGACAGGACCGTACCCCGGAGACAGGTTCCTCTCCCGGAGAAAGGACCCACCCCTCCCTCCGCCACCCCCCGCGACAGGACCCCCAGCCCCAGGGGACAGGTACAGGGGGTTAGATACAGAGTAAAGCTCCCTCTACACTGTCCCATCAAACACTCCCAGGGCAGGTACAGGGGGTTAGACACAGAGTAAAGCTCCCTCTACACTGTCCCATCAAACACTCCCAGGGCAGGTACAGGGGGTTAGATACAGAGTAAAGCTCCCTCTACACTGTCCCATCAAATACTTCCAGGGCAGGTACAGCACGGGGTTAGATACAGAGTAAAGCTGCCTCTACACTGTCCCATCAAACAGTCCCAGGGCTGGTACAGGGGGTTAAATACAGAGTAAAGCTCCCTTGACACTGTCCCCATCAAACACTGCCAGGGCAGGTACAGGGGGTTAGATACAGAGTAAAGCTCCCTCTGCACTGTCCCATCAAACATTCCCAGGGAAGGTACAGGGGGTTAGATACAGAGTAAAGCTCCCTCTACACTGCCCCATCAAACACTCCCAGGGCAGGTACAGGGGGGTTCAGATACAGAGTAAAGCTCCCTCTACACTGTCCCATCAAACACTCCCAGGGCAGGTACAACATGGTTTAGATAGAGAGTAAAGCTCCCTCTACACTGTCCCATCAAACACTCCCTGGGCAGGTACAGGGGGTTAGATACAGAGTAAAGCTCCCTCTACACTGTCCCATCAAAAATTCCCAGGGCAGGTACAGCATGGGGTTAGATACAGAGTAAAGCTCCCTCTACACTGTCCCATCAAACACTCCCAGGGCAGGTACAGCACAGGGTTAGATACAGAGTAAAACTCTCTCTACACTGTCTCCATCAAACACTCCCAGGGCAGGTACAGGGGGTTAGATACAGAGTAAAGCTCCCTCTACACTGTCCATCAAACACTCCCAGGGCAGGTACAACACGGGTTAGATACAGAGTAAAGATCCCTCGATACTGCCCTATCAAACACTCCCAGGGCAGGTACAGGGGGTTAGATACAGAGAAAAGCTCCCTCTACACTGCCCCATCAAATACTTCCAGGGCAGGTACAGCACGGGGTTAGATACAGAGTAAAGCTCCCTCTACACTGTCCCATCAAACACTCCCAGGGCAGGTGCAGTACGCGTTAGATACAGTGTAAAGCTCCCTCTACACTGCCCCATCAAACACTCCCAGGGCAGGTACAACATGGTTTAGATAGAGAGTAAAGCTCTCTCTACACTGTCCCATCAAACACTCCCAGGGCAGTTGCAGGGGGTTAGATACAGAGTAAAGCTCCCTCTACACTGTCCAATCAAACACTCCCAGGGCAGGTACAGGGGGTTAGATACAGAGTAAAGCTCCCTCTACACTGCCCCATCAAACACTCCCAGGGCAGGTACAACATGGTTTAGATACAGAGTAAAGCTCCCTCTACACTGTCCCATCATACACTCCCAGGGCAGGTACAGCACGGGTTAGATACAGAGTAAAGCTGCCTCTACACTGTCCCATCAAACACTCCCAGGGCAGGTACAGCACGGTTTGAGATACAGAGTAAAGCTCCCTCTACACTGTCCCATCAAACACTCCCTGGGCAGGTACAGGGGGTTAGATACAGAGTAAAGCTCCCTCTACACTGTCCCATCAAAAATTCCCAGGGCAGGTACAGCATGGGGTTAGATACAGAGTAAAGCTCCCTCTACACTGTCCCATCAAACACTCCCAGGGCAGGTACAGCGGGTTAGATACAGAGTAAAGTTCTCTCTACAATGTCCCATCAAACACTCCCAGGGCAGGTACAGCACAGGGTTAGATACAGAGTAAAGCTCTCTCTACACTGTCTCCATCAAACACTCCCAGGGCAGGTACAGGGGGTTAGATACAGAGTAAAGCTCCCTCTACACTGTCCATCAAACACTCCCAGGGCAGGTACAACACGGGTTAGATACAGAGTAAAGATCCCTCGATACTGCCCTATCAAACACTCCCAGGGCAGGTACAGGGGGTTAGATACAGAGAAAAGCTCCCTCTACACTGCCCCATCAAATACTTCCAGGGCAGGTACAGCACGGGGTTAGATACAGAGTAAAGCTCCCTCTACACTGTCCCATCAAACACTCCCAGGGCAGGTACAGCACGGTTTGAGATACAGAGTAAAGCTCCCTCTACACTGTCCCATCAAACACTCCCAGGGCAGTTGCAGGGGGTTAGATACAGAGTAAAGCTCCCTCTACACTGTCCAATCAAACACTCACAGGGCAGGTACAGGGGGTTAGATACAGAGTAAAGCTCCCTCTACACTGTCCCATCAAACACTCCCAGGGCAGGTACAGTACGCGTTAGATACAGTGTAAAGCTCCCTCTACACTGCCCCATCAAACACTCCCAGGGCAGGTACAACATGGTTTAGATAGAGAGTAAAGATCTTTCTACACTGTCCCATCAAACACTCCCAGGGCAGTTGCAGGGGGTTAGATACAGAGTAAAGCTCCCTCTACACTGTCCCATCAAACACTCCCAGGGCAGGTACAGCACGGTTTGAGATACAGAGTAAAGCTCCCTCTACACTGTCCCATCAAACACTCCCAGGGCAGGTACAGCACGGGTTAGATACAGAGTAAAGCTCCCTCTACACTGTCCCATCAAACACTGCCAGGGCAGTACAGGGGGTTAGACACAGAGTAAAGCTCCCTCTACACTGTCCCATCAAACACTGCCAGGGCAGGTACAGGGGGTTAGACACAGAGTAAAGCTCCCTCTACACTGTCCCATCAAACACTCCAAGGGCAGGTACAGGGGGTTAGATACAGAGTAAAGCTCCCTCGACACTGTCCCATCAAACACTCCCAGGGCAGATACAGGGGGTTAGATACAGAGTAAAGCTCCCTCTACACTGCTCCATCAAACACTCCCAGGGCAGGTACAGGGGGTTAGATACAGAGTAAAGCTCCCTCTACACTGTCCCATCAAACACTCCCAGGGCAGGTACAGCACGGGTTAGATACAGAGTAAAGCTCCCTCTACACTGTCCCATCAAACACTCTCAGGGCAGGCACAGCACGGGGTTAGATACAGAGTAAAGCTCCCTCTACACTGTCCTATCAAACACTCCCAGGACAGGTACAGGGGGTTAGATACAAAGTAAAGCTCCCTCTACACAGTCCCCATCAAACACTCCCAGGGCAGGTACAGGGGGTTAGATACAGAGTAAAGCTCCCTCTACACTGTCCCCATCAAACACTCCCAGGGCAGGTACAGGGGGTTAGATACAGAGTAAAGCTCCCTCTGCACTGTCCCATCAAACACTCCCAGGGCAGGTACAGGGGGTTAGATACAGAGTAAAGCTCCCTCTACACTGTCCCATCAAATACTTCCAGGGCAGGTACAGCATGGGGTTAGATACAGAGTAAAGCTGCCTCTACACTGTCCCATCAAACACTCCCAGGGCAGGTACAGCACGGTTTGAGATACAGAGTAAAGCTCCCTCTACACTGTCCCATCAAACACTCCCTGGGCAGGTACAGGGGGTTAGATACAGAGTAAAGCTCCCTCTACACTGTCCCATCAAAAATTCCCAGGGCAGGTACAGCATGGGGTTAGATACAGAGTAAAGCTCCCTCTACACTGTCCCATCAAACACTCCCAGGGCAGGTACAGCGGGTTAGATATAGAGTAAAGTTCTCTCTACAATGTCCCATCAAACACTCCCAGGGCAGGTACAGCACAGGGTTAGATACAGAGTAAAGCTCTCTCTACACTGTCTCCATCAAACACTCCCAGGGCAGGTACAGGGGGTTAGATACAGAGTAAAGCTCCCTCTACACTGTCCATCAAACACTCCCAGGGCAGGTACAACACGGGTTAGATACAGAGTAAAGATCCCTCGATACTGCCCTATCAAACACTCCCAGGGCAGGTACAGGGGGTTAGATACAGAGAAAAGCTCCCTCTACACTGCCCCATCAAATACTTCCAGGGCAGGTACAGCACGGGGTTAGATACAGAGTAAAGCTCCCTCTACACTGTCCCATCAAACACTCCCAGGGCAGGTACAGTACGCGTTAGATACAGTGTAAAGCTCCCTCTACACTGCCCCATCAAACACTCCCAGGGCAGGTACAACATGGTTTAGATAGAGAGTAAAGCTCTCTCTACACTGTCCCATCAAACACTCCCAGGGCAGTTGCAGGGGGTTAGATACAGAGTAAAGCTCCCTCTACACTGTCCAATCAAACACTCCCAGGGCAGGTACAGGGGGTTAGATACAGAGTAAAGCTCCCTCTACACTGTCCCATCAAATACTTCCAGGGCAGGTACAGCACGGGGTTAGATACAGAGTAAAGCTCCCTCGACAATGTCCCATCAAACACTCCCAGGGCAGGTACAACATGGTTTAGATACAGAGTAAAGCTCCCTCTACACTGTCCCATCAAACACTCCCAGGGCAGGTACAGTACGCGTTAGATACAGAGTAAAGCTCCCTCTACACTGCCCCATCAAACACTCCCAGGGCAGGTACAACATGGTTTAGATAGAGAGTAAAGATCTTTCTACACTGTCCCATCAAACACTCCCAGGGCAGTTGCAGGGGGTTAGATACAGAGTAAAGCTCCCTCTACACTGTCCAATCAAACACTCCCAGGGCAGGTACAGGGGGTTAGATACAGAGTAAAGCTCCCTCTACATTGTCCCATCAAACACTCCCTGGGCATGTACAGCACGGGGTTAGGTACAGAGTAAAGCTCCCTCTACACTGTCCCATCAAACACTCCCAGGGCAGGTACAGCACGGTTTGAGATACAGAGTAAAGCTCCCTCTACACTGTCCCATCAAACACTCCCAGGGCAGGTACAGGGGGTTAGATACAGAGTAAAGCTCCCTCTACACTGTCCCATCAAACACTCCCAGGGCAGGTCCAGGGGGTTAGATACAGAGTAAAGCTCCCTCTACCCTGTCCCATCAAACGCTCCCAGGGCAGGTACAGGCGGTTAGATACAGAGTATAGCTCCCTCGACACTGTCCCATCAAACACTCCCAGGGCAGATACAGGGGGTTAGATACAGAGTAAAGCTCCCTCTACACTGCTCCATCAAACACTCCCAGGGCAGGTACAGGGGGTTAGATACAGAGTAAAGCTCCCTCTACACTGTCCCATCAAACACTCCCAGGGCAGGTACAGCACGGGTTAGATACAGAGTAAAGCTTCCTCTACACTGTCCCATCAAACACTCCCAGGGCAGGTACAGCACGGTTTGAGATACAGAGTAAAGCTCCCTCTACACTGTCCCATCAAACACTCCCAGGGCAGGTACAGGGGGTTAGATACAGAGTAATGCTCCCTCGACACTGTCCCATCAAACACTCCCAGGGCAGGCACAGGGGGTTAGATACAGAGTAAAGCTCCCTCTACACAGTCCCCATCAAACACTCCCAGGGCAGGTACAGGGGGTTAGATACAGAGTAAAGCTCCCTCTACACTGTCCCCATCAAACACTCCCAGGGCAGGTACAGGGGGTTAGATACAGAGTAAAGCTCCCTCTGCACTGTCCCATCAAACACTCCCAGGGCAGGTGCAGGGGGTTAGATACAGAGTAAAGCTCCCTCTACACTGTCCCATCAAACATTCCCAGGGCAGGTACAGGGGGTTAGATGCAGAGTAAAGCTCCCTCTACACTGTCCCATCAAACACTCCCAGGGCAGGTACAGGGGGTTAGATACAGAGTAAAGCTCCCTCTACACTGTCCCATCAAACACTCCCAGGGCAGGTACAGGGGGTTAGATACAGAGTAAAGCTCCCTCTACACTGTCCCATCAAACACTCCCAGGGCAGGTACAGGGGGTTAGACACAGAGTAAAGCTCCCTCTACACTACCCCATCAACTGGTTTCAACAGTGAGAAATATTGCTGCATAAAAACTAAACATATAATTAGCTGAATCAATGCCTTTGGGATGTGAGAGAGTTTTCTGGCACAGTGCTGTGATTTATTGCCGATATATTCAGGCAAGGCAGCAACGCACAACACATGTTTAATAATGAGCATCGGGTAACAAATGACCCATCACTTCTTACACCAAGCGGAGAATCACCACCAGATCATTCATCACCCAAAGACATACCGTGTACACCCTAATCACACACATACAGTGTACACCCCAATCATACACAGACATACCGTGTACACCCCAATCATACACATACAGCCCAATCACACACAGACATACCGTGTACATCCCAATCACACACGTACCGTGTACACCCCAATCACACACAGACATACCGTGTACACCCCAATCACATACATACAGTGTACACCCCAATCACACACGTACCGTGTACACCCCAATCACACACAGACATACCGTGTACACCCCAATCATGCACATGCATTGTACACCCCAATCACACATGTACCGTGTACACCCCAATCACACACAGACATACCGTGTACACCCCAATCACATACATACAGTGTACACCCCAATCACACATGTACCGTGTACACCCCAATCACACACAGACATACCTTGTACACCCCAATCACACACAGACATACCGTGTACACCCCAATCATACACATGCATTGTACACCCCAATCACACACGTACCGTGTACACCCCAATCACACACAGACATACCGTGTACACCCCAATCACACACATACAGTGTACACCCCAATCACACACATACCGTGTACACCCCAATCACACACATACCGTGTACACCCCACTCACACACATACCGTGTACACCCCAATCACATACATACAGTGTACACCCCAATCACACACATACAGTGTACACCCCAATCACACACATACATACCTTGTACACCCCAATCACACACATACAGTGTACACCCCAATCACACACATACAATGTACATAGAATCATAGAAACATAGAAAATAGGTGCAGGAGTAGGCCATTCAGCCCTTCGAGCCTGCACTACCATTCAATAAGATCATGGCTGATCATTTCTCTTAGCGTCCTCCTCACAGCTCACACCGCCACCCAGTTTAGTGTCATCTGCAAACTTGGAGATATTACACTCAATTTCTTCATCTAATTCATTAATGTATATTGTAAAGAGCTGGGGGTCCCAGCACTGAGCCCTGCGGCACTCCACTAGTCACTGCCTGCCATTCTGAAAAGGACCCATTTATCCCGACTCTCTGCTTCCTGTCTGCCAACCAGTTCTCTATCCACGTCAGTACATTACCCCCAATACCATGTGCTGTGACTTTGCACAGGGATCTCTTGTGCGTGACCTTGTCAAAAGCCTTTTGCAAGTCCAAATACACCACATCCACTGGTTCTCTCTTGTCCACTCTACTTGTTACATCCTCAAAAAATTCCAGAAGATGCGTCAAGCATGATTTCCCTTTCATAAATCCATGCTGACTTGGACCGATCCTGTCACTGCTTTCCAAATGTGCTGCTATTTGATCCTTAATGATTGATTCCAACATTTTCCCCACTACAGATATCAGGCTACCCGGTCTATAATTACCCATTTTCTCTCTCCCTCCTTTTTTAAAAAGTGGTGTTACATTAGCTACCCTCCAGTCCATAGGAACTGATCCAGAGTCGATAGACTGTTGGAAAATGATCACCAATGCATCCACTATTTCTAGGGCCATTTCCTTAAGTACTCTGGGACGCAGACTATCAGGCCCCGGGGATTTATCGGCCTTCAATCCCATCAATTTCCCTCACACAATTTCCCGCCTAATATGGATATCCTTCAGTTCCTCCTTCTCACTAGACGCACTGTCCCTTAGTATGTTCAGAAGGTTATTTGTATCTTCGTGTACACTCCAATCATCCACATAGAGTGTACGCACCAATCACACACATACAGTGTACACACCAATCGCACACAGACATACCGTGTATACCCCAATCACCCACATACATGTACACACCAATCACACACATTCCATGTACACCCCAATCATCCACATACAGTGTACACCTCAATCACACACACATCATGTGCACCCCAATCACACACATATAGTGTAAGAACATAATAAGAACATAAGAACTAGGAACAGGAGTAGGCCATCTAGCCCCTCGAGCCTACTCCGCCATTCAACAAGATCATGGCTGATCTGGCCGTGGACTCAGCTCCACTTACCCGCCCGCTCCCCGTAACCCTTAATTCCCTTATTGGTTAAAAATCTATCTCTCTGTGATTTGAATACATTCAATGAGCTAGCCTCAACTGCTTCCTTGGGCAGAGAATTCCACAGATTCACAACCCTCTGGGAGAAGAAATTCCTTTTCAACTCGATTTTAAATTGGCTCCCCCGTATTTTGAGGCTGTGTCCCCTAGTTCTAGTCTCCCCGACCAGTGGAAACAATATCTCTGCCTCTATCTTGTCTGTACCTTTCATTATTTTAAACGTTTCTATAAGATCACCCCTCATCCTTCTGAACTCCAACGAGTAAAGACCCAGTCTATTCAATCTATCATCATAAGGTAACCCTCTCATCTCCGGAATCAGCCTAGTGAATCGTCTCTGTACCCCCTCCAAAGCCAGTATATCCTTCCTTAAGTAAGGTGACCAAAACTGCACGCAGTACTCCAGGTGCGGCCTCACCAATACCCTGTACAGTTGCAGCAGGACCTCCCTACTTTTGTACTCCATCCCTCTCGCAATGAAGGCCAACATTCCATTCGCCTTCCTGATTACCTGCTGCACCTGCAAACTAACTTTTTGGGATTCATGCACAAGGACCCCCAGGTCCCTCTGCACCTCAGCATGTTGTAATTTCTCCCCATTCAAATAGTATTCCCTTTTACTGTTTTTTTTTCCAAGGTGGATGAGCTCACATTTTCCGGCATTGTATTCCATCTGCCAAACCTTAGCCCATTCGCTTAACCTATCTCAATCTCTTTGCAGCCTCTCTGTGTCCTCTACACAACCCGCTTTCCCACTAATCTTTGTGTCATCTGCAAATTTTGTTACACTACACTCTGTCCCCTCTTCCAGGTCATCTATGTATATTGTAAACAGTTGTGTTCCCAGCACCGATCCCTGTGGCACACCAGTAACCACCGATTTCCAACCCGAAAAGGACCCATTTATCCCGACTCTCTGCTTTCTGTTAGCCAGCCATTTCTCTATCCATGCTAATACATTTCCTCTGACTCCGCGGACCTTTATCTTCTGCAGTAACATTTTGTGTGGCACCTTATCGAATGCCTTTTGGAAATCTAAATACACCACATCCATCGGTACACCTCTATCCACCATGCTCGTTATATCCTCAAAGAATTCCAGTAAATTCGTTAAACATGATTTTCCCGTTCATGAATCCATGTTGCATCTGCTATATTGCACTATTCCGATCTATTTCTTCCTTAATGATAGTTTCAAGCATTTTCCCCACTACAGATGTTAAACTAACCGGCCTATAGTTACCTGCCTTTTGTCTGCCCCCTTTTTTAAACAGAGGCGTTACATTAGCTGTTTTCCAATCCGCTGGTACCTCCCCAGAGTCCAGAGAATTTTGGTAGATTATAACGAATGCATCTGCTATAACTTCCGCCATCTCTTTTAATACCCTGGGATGCATTTCATCAGGACCAGGGGACTTGTCTACCTTGAGTCCCATTAGCCTGTCCAGCACTACCTCCCTAGTGATAGTGATTGTCTCAAGGTCCTCCCTTCCCACATTCCTGTGACCAGCAATTTTTGGCATGGTTTCTGTGTCTTCCACTGTGAAGACCGAAGCAAAATAATTGTTTAAGGTCTCAGCCATTTCCACATTTCCCATTATTAAATCCCTCTTCTCATCTTCTAAGGGACCAACATTTACTTCAGTCACACTTTTCCGTTTTATATATCTGTAAAAGCTTTTACTATCTGTTTTTATGTTTTGCTCAAGTTTACTTTCGTAATCTATCTTTCCTTTCTTTATTGCTTTCTTAGTCATTCTTTGCTGTCGTTTAAAGTTTTCCCAATCTTCTAGTTTCCCACTAACCTTGGCCACTTTATACGCATTGGTTTTTAATTTGATACTCTCCTTTATTTCCTTGGTTATCCACAGCTGGTTATCCCTTCTCTTACCGCCCTTCTTTTTCACTGGAATATATTTTTGTTGAGCACTATGAAAGAGCTCCTTAAAAGTCCTCCACTGTTCCTCAATTGTGCCACCGTTTAGTCTGTGTTTCCAGTCTACTTTAGCCAACTCTGCCCTCATCCCACTGTAGTCCCCTTTGTTTAAACATAGTACGCTCGTTTGAGACACTACTTCCTCATCCTCAATCTGTATTACAAATTCAACCATACTGTGATCACTCATTCCGAGAGGATCTTTTACTAGGACATCATTTATTATTATGCAGGACCAGATCTAAGATGGCATGCTCCCTTGTAGGTTCTGTAACATACTGTTCGAAGAAACAATCCCGTATGCATTCTATGAATTCCTCCTCCAGGCTACCCCGTGCGATTTGAGTTGACCAATCGATATGTAGGTTAAAATCCCCCATGATTACTGCCGTTCCTTTTTCACATGCCTCCATTATTCCCTTGATTATTATCCGTCCCACCATGAAGTTATTATTTGGGGGCCTATAAACTACGCCCACCAGTGACTTTTTCCCCTTACTATCTCTAATCTCCACCCACAATGATTCAACATTTTGTTCATTAGAGCCAATATTGTCTCTCACAACTGCCCTGATATCATCCTTTATTAACAGAGCTACCCCACCTCCTTTCCCTTCTTGTCTATCTTTCCGAATTGTCAGATACCCCTGTATGTTTAATTCCCAGTCTTGGCCACCCTGCAACCACGTTTCTGTAATGGCCACCAAATCATACCCATTTGTAATGATTTGTGCCGTCAACTCATTTACTTTATTTCAAATGCTGTGTGCGTTTAGGTAGAGTGTTTTAATACTAGTTTTTAAACCATGATTTTTAGTTTTGACCCCTCCTGCAGCCCCTTTATATTCATACATATTGTCCCTTCCTATCACCTTGTGGTTTACACTTACCCCAGTGCTACTCTGCTCTGTTGCCTCCTGCCTTTTGCATTCTTTCTTGGGATCCTGTTCATCTGCGCTCTCACCCACTCTAACTAGCTCAGAGCCCTCTCCTGGGTTCCGAATACTTCTCGCATTGAGGCACCGAGCTTTCAGGCTTGCCTTTTTATTACACTTTGACCCTTTATAATTTTGCTGTACAACGGCCCTTTTTGTTTTTTGCCTTGGGTTTCTCTGCCCTCCACTTTTACTCATCTCCTTTCTGTCTTTTGCTTCTGCCCCATTCTACTTCCCTCTGTCTCCCTGTATTGGTTCCCATCCCCCTGCCATATTAGTTTAACTCCTCCCCAACATCACCAGCAAACACTCCCCCTAGGACATTGGTTCCGGTCCTGCCCAGGTGCAGACCGTCCGGTTTGTACTGGTCCCACCTCCCCCAGAACCGGTCCCAATGCCCCAGGAATTTGAATCCCTCCCTTCTGCACCACTGCTCAAGCCAAGTATTCATCTGCGCTATCCTGCGATTCCTACTCTGACTAGCACGTGGCACTGGTAGCAATCCCAAGATTACTACTTTTGAGGTCCTACTTTTTAATTTAGCTCCTAGCTCCTTAAATTCGTCTCGGAGGACCTCATCCCTTTTTTTTACCTATATCGTTGGTACCAATGTGCACCACGACAACTGGCTGTTCATGCTCCCTTTTTAGAATGTCCTGCACCCGCTCCGAGACATCCTTGACCCTTGCACCAGAGAGGCAACATACCATCCTGGAGTCTCGGTTGCGGCCGCAGAAACGCCTATCTATTCCCCTTACAATCGAATCCCCTATCACTATCGCTCTCCCACTCTTTTTCCTGCCCTCCTGTGCAGCAGAGCCAGCCACGGTGCCATGAACTTGGCTGCTGCTGCCCTCCCCTGATGAGTCATCCCCCTCAACAGTACCCAAAGCAGTGTATCTGTTTTGCAGGGGGTTGACCGCAGATGACCCCTGCACTACCTTCCTTGCACTGCTCTTCCTGCTGGTCTTCCATTCCCGAGCTGGCTGTGGACCCTTCACCTGCGGTAAGACCAACTCGCTACACGTGCTACTCACGTCATTCTCAGCATTGGTGTACACACCAATCACGCACAGACATACCGTGTACACCCCAATCACACACATACAGTGTACACACCAATCGCACACATGCATACCGTGTACACACAATCATCCACATACAGTGTACATCCCAATCACACACATACCGTGTACACCCTAATCATATCACAGACAGTGTACACACCAATTACACATAGACATACCGTGTACACCCCAATCAAACACATAGAGTGTACACACCAGGGAATTATAGACAGGCATACCGTGTACACACAATCATCCACATACAGTGTACACCCCAATCACACATATACTGTGTACACTCCAATCACACACATATAGTGTACACACCAATCATGCACAGCCAGACCATGTACACACCAATCACACAAGTACTTTGGTTCAGTATTCACTAAGGAGGACACAAACAACCTTCCGGATATAAAAGTGGTCAGGGGGTCTAGTAAGAAGGAGGAACTGAGGGAAATTGTGTTGGGGAAATTGATGGGATTGAAGGCCGATAAATCCCCAGGGCCTGATGGTCTGCATCCCAGAGTACTTAAGGAGGTGGCCTTGGAAATAGCGGATGCATTGACAGTCATTTTCCAACATTGCATAGATTCTGGATCAGTTCCTATCGAGTGGAGGGTAGCCAATGCAACCCCACTTTTTAAAAAAGGAGGGAGAGAGAAAACAGGGAATTATAGACCGGTCAGCCTGACCTCAGTAGTGGGTAAAATGATGGAATCAATTATTAAGGATGTCATAGCAGCACATTTGGAAAGAGGTGACATGATAGGTCCAAGTCAGCATGGATTTGTGAAAGGGAAATCATGCTTAACAAATCTTCTGGAATTTTTTGAGGATGTTTCCAGCAGAGTGGACAAGGGAGAACCAATTGATGTGGTATATTTGGACTTTCAGAAGAAAGCAAATGGCATGTTGGCCTTCATAGCGAGGGGATTTGAGTACAGGGGCAGGGAGGTGTTGCTACAGTTGTACAGGGCCTTGGTGAGGCCACACCTGGAGTATTGTGTACAGTTTTGGTCTCCTAACTTGAGGAAGGACATTCTTGCTATTGAGGGAGTGCAGCGAAGATTCACCAGACTGATTCCCGGGATGGTGGGACTGACCTATCAAGAAAGACTGGATCAACTGGGCTTGTATTCACTGGAGTTCAGAAGAATGAGAGGAGACCTCATGGAAACATTTAAAATTCAGATGGGTTTAGACTGGTTAGATGCAGGAAGAATGTTCCCAATGTTGGGGAAGTCCAGAACCAGGGGTCACGTCTAAGGATAAGGGGTAAGCCATTTAGGACCGAGATGAGGAGAAACTTCTTCACCCAGAGAGTGGTGAACCTGTGGAATTCTCTACCACAGAAAGTTGTTGAGGCCAATTCACGAAATATATTCAAAAAGGAGTTAGATGAAGTCCTTACTATTAGGAGGATCAAGGGGTATGGCGAGAAAGCAGGAAGGGGGTACTGAAGTTACATGTTCAGCCATGAACTCATTGAATGGCGGTGCAGGCTAGAAGGGCCGAATGGCCTACTCCTGCACCTATTTTCTATGTTTCTAGTTTCTATGTTTCTACACAGTATACGCCCCAATTGCACACACATCCTTATTAGGCGGGAAGTTATGTTGGGGAAATTGATGGGATTGAAGGCCGATAAATCCCAGGGCCTGATAGTCTGCATCCCAGAATACTTAAGGAAGTGGCCCTAGAAATAGTGGATGCATTGGTGATCATTTTCCAACAGTCTATCGACTCTGGATCAGTTCCTATGGACTGGAGGGTAGCTAATGTAACACCACTTTTTAAAAAAGGAGGGAGAGAGAAAACGGGTAATTATAGACCGGTTAGCCTGACATCAGTAGTGGGGAAAATGTTGGAATCAATCATTAAGGATGAAATAGCAGCGCATTTGGAAAGCAGTGACAGGATCGGTCCAAGTCAGCATGGATTTATGAAAGGGAAATCATGCTTGACAAATCTTCTGGAATTTTTTGAGGATGTAACTAGTAGAGTGGACAAGGGAGAACCAGTGGATGTGGTGTATTTGGATTTTCAAAAGGCTTTTGACAAGGTCCCACACAAGAGATTGGTGTGCAAAATCAAAGCACATGGTATTGGGGGTAATGTACTGACGTGGAGAGAGAACTGGTTGGCAGACAGGAAGCAGAGAGTCGGGATAAACGGGTCCTTTTCAGAATGGCAGGCAGTGACTAGTGGAGTGCCGCAGCTCAGTGCTGGGACCCCAGCTCTTTACAAACTGCATTCACGATTTAGATGAAGGAATTGAGTGTAATATCTCCAAGTTTGCAGATGACACTAAACTGGGTGGCGGTGTGAGCTGTGAGGAGGATGCTAAGAGGCTGCAGGGTGACTTGGACAGGTTAGGTGAGTGGACAAATGCATGGCAGGTGCAGTATAACGTGGATAAATGTGAGGTTATCCACTTTGGGGGCAAAAACACAAAGACAGAATATTATCTGAATGGTGGGAGATTAGGAAAAGGGGAGGTGCAACGAGACCTGGGTGTCATGGTAGATCAGTCATTGAAGGTTGGCATGCAGGTACAGCAGGCGGTGAAGAATGCAAATGGTATGTTGGTCTTCATAGCGAGGGGATTTGAGTATAGAAGCAGGGAGGTCTTACTGCAGTTGTACAGGGTCTTGGTGAGGCCTCACCTGGAATATTGTTAATGTGACCTTACTACACAGTATAAATGCACACGAGGCCCATGCTTGAGACAAGGTCAGTCTGTGACCTGTCCTTTATTCCTTAGCACTCAAGTGATGAAGGTGGGTGGAGCTTCCCCTTTTATACCTGAAGGTCCAGGTTAGGAGTGTCTCCCACCTAGTGGTCAGTGTTCTCACGGTGTACAACTTAGGTCAGTTTATACATGGGTTACAATGCTGGTTGAATACATGACATCACCTCCCCCCCAAAGTCTTATTGGGATCACAGGTTGAGTCTCTCTGGTGGTTTACGCTCCCTTGTAGAGCGCCTGAGTTGGGGCTCCGGTTGTTGGGCGCTGGCCTGAGTGTCTGCTGTTTGCGGTGCCTCAGGCCTGTCCGGACTGCCCACAGTGACTGGGCTCTCCTCCCTTTGGTTCCGGTGTTCGGTCACCTGTGGTGGAGTGAACTCTATATCGTGTTCTTCCTCTGCTTCTTCTATGGGGTTGCTGAACCTCCTTTTTGTTTGATCCACATGTTTGCGGCAGATTTGTCCATTGGTAAGTTTAACTACCAGAATCCTATTCCCCTCTTTGGCAACCACAGTGCCTGCGAGCCATTTGAGCCCTGCAGCGTAGTTGAGGACAAAAACTGGATCATTTACATCAATACATCGCGCCCTCGCATTCCTGTCATGGTAGTGATATTGTGACTGGCGCCTGCTCTCGACAATTTATGGGATATGGTAGCACAGTGGATTAGTAATCCAGAAGTCAGGTCGAATAAACTGGAGACATAAGTTCAAATACCATCACTGCAACTGGGGGATTTAAATTCAATTTACAGGATGGTGACCCCAGGTTCTGGACTTCCCCAACATCGGGAACATTCTTCCTGCATCTAACCTGTCTAAACCCGTCAGAATTTTAAACGTTTCTATGAGGTCCCCTCTCATTCTTCTGAACTCCAGTGAATACAAGCCCAGTTGATCCAGTCTTTCCTGATAGGTCAGTCCCACCATCCCGGGAATCAGTCTGGTGAACCTTCGCTGCACTCCCTCAATAGCAAGAATGTCCTTCCTCAGGTTAGGAGACCAAAACTGTACACAATACTCCAGGTGTGGCCTCACCAAGGCCCTGTACAACTGTAGCAACACCTCCCTGCCCCTGTACTCAAATCCCCTCGCTATGAAGGCCAACATGCCATTTGCTTTCTTAACCACCTGCTGTACCTGCATGCCAACCTTCAATGACTGATGTACCATGACACCCAGGTCTCGTTGCACCTCCCCTTTTCCTAATCTGTCACCATTCAGATAATAGTCTGTCTCTCTGTTTTTACCACCAAAGTGGATAACCTCACATTTATCCACATTATACTTCATCTGCCATGCATTTGCCCACTCACCTAACCTATCCAAGTCACTCTGCAGCCTCATAGCATCCTCCTCGCAGCTCACACTGCCACCCAACTTAGTATCATCTGCAAATTTGGAGATACTACATTTAATCCCCTCGTCTAAATAATTAATGTACAGTGTAAACAGCTGGGGCCCCAGCACAGAACCTTGCGGTACCCCACTAGTCACTGCCTGCCATTCTGAAAAGTACCCATTTACTCCTACTCTTTGCTTCCTGTCTGACAACCAGTTCTCAATCCACGTCAGCACACTACCCCCAATCCCATGTGCTTTAACTTTGCACATTAATCTCTTGTGTGGGACCTTGTCGAAAGCCTTCTGAATGTCCAAATATACCACATCAACTGGTTCTCCCTTGTCCACTCTACTGGAAACATCCTCAAAAAATTCCAGAAGATTTGTCAAGCATGATTTCCCTTTCACAAATCCATGCTGACTTGGACCTATCATGTCACCATTTTCTAAATGCGCTGCTATGACATCCTTAATAATTGATTCCATCATTTTACCCATTACTGAGGTCAGGCTGACCGGTCTGTAATTCTCTGTTTTCTCTCTCCCTCCTTTTTTAAAAAGTGGGGTTACATTGGCTACCCTCCACTCGATAGGAACTGATCCAGAGTCGATAGAATGTTGGAAAATGACTGTCAATGCATCCACTATTTCCAAGGCCACCTCCTTAAGTACTCTGGGATGCAGTCCATCAGGCCCTGGGGATTTATCGGCCTTCAATCCCATCAATTTCCCCAACACATAGTGCCAGTCTCAGGCTGCTTGAACCGGTGCCTTCAAACCCCAAACCCTCTCCATTTCCCTGCGTTCTGGAGCAAATTTGCATCGTTCTGATTCGCTCAGTGACCTTGGGCCGAAGCCCCAAGCTTCACCGCTCACCCCGACCCGTCTGGTCTGTCCGCCCACTCAATTGTTCAGTGTCAGGATGTGCTTTGGAGTGTGGGTGAAGTATGGCGGTTGGTGTGAGTTTGAGGGATTGGGGCGGAGTTTGTAGGATTTTGGGTGAGGGGTTTGTTGTGAGTTTAGGGGTTTCAGGGGGGAGGTTGAGGAGTTTGGGGGGAGTTTGAGGGTTTAGGAAGAGGTTGATGGGTCTCTGGGGGAGTTTGAGTGGTTTGGGGGGAGTTTGAGGGGTTTGGGAGGAGGTTGAGGGGTTTGGGAGGAAGTTGAGGGGTTTGGGGGGAAGTTGAGGGTTTAGGAGGAGGTTGATGGGTCTCCGGGGGAGTTTGAGGGGTTTGGGGGGAGTTTGAGGGGTTTGGGAGGAGGTTGAGGGGTTTGGGGGGGCGATTGAGGGTTTAGGAGGAGGTTGATGGGTCTCCGGGGGAGTTTGAGGGGTTTGGGGGGAGTTTGAGGGGTTTTGGAGGAGGTTGAGGGGTTTGGGGGTGGTTAAGGGTTTAGGAAGAGGTTGATGGGTCTCCGGGGGAGTTGAGGGGTTTGGGGGGAGTTTGAGGGGTTTGGGGGGAGGTTGAGGGGTTTAGGAGGAGGTTGATGAGTCTCCGGGGGAATTTGAGGGGTTTGGGGGGAGTTTGAGGGGTTTAGGAGGAGGTTGATGAGTCTCCGGGGGAGCTTGAGGGGTTTGGGGGGAGTTTGAGGGGTTTGGGGGGAGGTTGAGGGGTTTAGGAGGAGGTTGATGGGTCTCCGGGGGAGTTTGAGGGGTTTGGGGAGTGTTTGAGGGGTGTGGGCGGAGGTTGAGGGGTTTGGGGTGAGGCAGTTTGGGATGTGAGATTTAATAATCTCCCAGGATGGTCTCAGCCATTGCCATGTTGGTAAATTATGAGATTTAATGGCTGACCCTGTGAGATCGCCCCTGTGTTCTGCTCCGTTAATATTCTCTATGAAATCTGCACTGAGTATTTACAGTGTGTCTGACGGTATCTGGCCCCAGGATCTCCCAGGGAGCGTCAGCACATGGTCACCGAGATATACAAGAGATCTGTGTGAAACGGGAGATATACAAGAGATCTGTGTGAAACGGGAGATATACAAGAGATCTGTGTGAAACGGGAGATATACAAGAGATCTGTGTGAAACGGGAGATATACAAGAGATCTGTGTGAAACGGGGAAATGCTGGTGCTTTCGCTGATTCTCCGAGACTGCAGCTTGAAGCGAAGATGGAAATCTCTGCTGATTTGGCATGCTGGTGCAGTTTAAACCCAATACTGCCCAAGTCACTGAGGAGCTGTGTCCTAAATGAGCTGTGTGTGCTGGAGTTAATTTACTGCCAGTAACACTTGGTTTCAGCGGCCTGGATACATGTGTAGCCATTAAGTGTGAAGCCCAGAGCTGTCGGCACACATCCAGCTACCTGCTCGAATAGCCGGACCGGGATTAATTGGAACAAGCTGTTGGTATAATGAATTGCAGTGTGGAGGGAGGGTGTGTGGGCCGTGACTGTAGATTTGTTGCCGATAAATGAGTACTACAAGCCTTTGCCATTAGTTTTGGCCCGTGTGGTGTGACTGTACAGGAACCTCCTCACTCACGACACGTTAATGTGGAGCTGAGCAAATTGTCTGTGTGCCCATTCCCATCACGCACCAACTCCCTGTCCTCAATTCAAAAGCTGCCGGATTTGAGCAAACAGTGAGACTCCAGACACTGGCCATCTCCCAGTGTAAAGGGGCTGTCACAATCGGGACTTGTCAATTCAACATATAGATAAGATAGAGTGAGCTGGTACAATTCGGTAGGATAAGGAGACTTTGATAGAACATAAAAACACAGAAACATGGAAATTTACAGCACAGAAGGAGGCCATTCCATCCCTTCGTGTCCGCACCGGCCGACAAAGAGCCACGCGGCCCTCGGTCAGCAGCCCTGAAGGTTACATATAAACCCATGGACAATGACGGAAAGGCAAAGAGCACCCAGCCCAACCAATCCACCTCACACAACTGCGACACCCCTTATACTGAAACATTCTACACTCCACCCCAACCGGAGTCATGTGATCTCCTGGGAGAGGCAAAAACCAGATAAAAACCCAGGCCAATTTAGGGAGAAAAAATCTGGGAAAATTCCTCTCCGACCCATCCAGACGATCGACACTAGTCCAGGAGATCACCCTGGCCGTATTCTATTCCCTGCAGTACTTACCATTATATCTGCTGCGTCCAACAAAAGGTCATCCAGTCTAGTCCCAATTACCAGCTCTGGGTCTGTAACCCTGCAGGTTACTGCACTTTAAGTGACCATCCAACCTTCTCTTAAAAGTGGTGAGGGTTTCTGTATCCAACACTCTTCCAGGCAGCGAGTTCCAGATCCCCACAACCCTCTGTGTAAAGAAGCCCCTCTCAAATCCCCTCTAAACCTTCCACCAACCACCTTAAAACTATGCCCCCTCGTAATAGACCCCTCCACCAATGGAAATAGGCCCTTACTATCCACTATGTCCAGGCCCCTCAATATTTTGTACACCTCGATGAGGTCTCCTCTCAACCTCCTCTGTTCCAATGAGAACAAACCCAGCCTATCCAATCTGTCCTCATAAGGAGGCTTTGAGAAAACTGTGTGTGGGGGAGAGGAGCAAAGGGATCTGTGGTTACAGACGTGCATAGTTCCCTCGCCTGACCACTGGGCCAGGGTCTGGCTTTACCCCCTGAGTGAGTGCTGCACTGTGGGAGGTGCTGTCTTTCAGGTGGGATGATAAACCGAGACTCCATCTGCTCTCCCAATGCAGGTATATCCTTCCTGAAATGTATCGTCATCATCATCATCATCCGAGGCAGTCCCTCGGAATCGAGGAAGACTTGCTTCCACTCCTGAAGTGAGTTCTTTGGTGACTGAGGTGATGGCCGAGGAGCTCCTCCCGGAGTCACAATGCGGATTTCATTCCCTACGGGGCACAACAGACATGATCTTTGCAGCGCGACAGCTGCAGGAACAATGCAGGGAGCAGTGCCAGCCCTTATACATGGCCCTCTTCGAACTTACAAAGGCCTTTGACACGCTCAACCGCGAGGGTCTATGGAGCGTCCTCCTCCGTTTCGGATACCCCCAAAAGTTTGTCACCATCCTCCGCCTGCTCCACGATGACATGCAGGCCGTGATCCTTACCATCGAATCCATCACAGACCCAATCCACGTCCTGACCGGGGTCAAACAGGGCTGCGTCATCGCCCCAACCCTCTTCTCAATCTTCCTCACCGCCATGCTCCACCTCACAGTCAACAAGCTCCCCACTGGAGTGGAACTAAACCACAGAACCAGTGGGAAGCTGTTTAACCTTCGCCGCCTCCAGGCCAGGTCCAAGACCACCCCAACCTCTGTCGTCGAGCTACAGTACGTGGACAACACCTGCGTCTGCGCACACACAGAGGCTGAATCCCGGACATAGTCGACGTATTTACCGAGGTTTATGAAAGCATGGGCCTTGCGCTAAACATCCGTAAGACAAAGGTCCTCCACCAACCTGTCATCATCGCACAGCACTGCCCCCCAGTCAGCAAGATCCACGGTGCAGCCCTGGACACCGTGGACCATTTCACAAACCTCGGGAGCCTCCCATCAACAAGAGCAGGCATCGACAACGAGATCCAACACCATCTCCAGTGCGCCAGTGCAGTCTTCGGTCACCTGAGGAAAAGAGTGTTTGAAGACCAGGTCCTCAAATTTACCACCCAGCTCATGGTCTACAGGGCTGTGGTGATACCCGCCCTCCTGTATGGCTCAGAGACATGGACCATGTACAGTAGACACCTCAAATCGCTGGAGATATATCACCAACGATGTCTCCGCAAGATCCTGCAAACCCCCTGGGAGGACAGACACAACGTTAGCGTCCTCGACCAGGCCAACATCCCCAGCATCGAAGCACTGACCACACTCGACCAGCTCCACTGGGCAGGGCCACATTGTTCACATGCCCGATACGAGACTCCCAAAGCAAGCGCTCGACTCGGAACTCCTTCACGGCAAGCGAGCCCCAGGTGGGCAGAGGAAACGTTACAAGGGACCACCCTCAAAGCCTCCCTGATAAAGTGCAACATCCCCACCGACACCTGGGAGTCCCTGGCCAAAGACCGCCCTAAGTGGAGGGAGTGCATCCGGGAGGGCGCTGAGCACCTGGCCAAAGAACTCACTTCAGGAGTGGAAGCAAATCTTCCTCGATTCCGAGGGACTGCCTATGATGGTGAGTTCTTTGGTGGCTGAACAGTCCAATAGCAGAGCCACAGAATTTGTCCCAGGTGGGACAGGTATAGTCGTTGAGGGAAGGGGTGCGTGGACTTAAATACAGAAACCAAAACTGCACGCAGTACTCCAGGTGTGGCCTCACCAATACCCTGTACAGTTGTAGCAGGACTTCTCTGCTTTTATACTCTATCCCCCCGGCAATAAAGGCCAACATTCCATTGGCCTTCCTGATCACTTGCTGTACCTGCATACTGACCTTTTGTGTTTCATGTACAAGGACCCCCAGGTCCCGCTGTACTGCAGCACTTTGCAACTTTTCTCCATTTAAATTATAATTTGCTTTTCTATTTTTTCTGCCAAAGTGGATAACCTCACATTTTCCCACATTATGCTCCATTTGCCAAATGTTTGCCCACTCACTTAGCCTGTCTGTATCCCTTTGCAGATTTTTTGTGTCCTCCTCACACATTGCTTTCCCATCTTTGTATCATCAGCAAACTTGTCTACATTGCACTCAGTCCCTTCATCCAAGTCATTAATATAGATTGTAAATAGTTGGGGTCCCAGCACTGATCCCTGCGGCACCCCACTGGTTACTGATTGCCAACCGGAAAATGACCCATTTATCCCGACTCTCTGTTTTCTGTTAGTTAGCCAATCCTCTGTCCATGCTAATCTATTACCCCCAACCCCGAGAAATATAGAAACATAGAAACATAGAAAATAGATGCAGGAGTAGGCCATTCGGCCCTTCGAGCCTGCACCACCATTCAATAAGATCATGGCTGATCATTCCCTCAGTACCCCTTTCCTGCTTTCTCTCCAAACCCCTTGATCCCTTTAGCCGTAAGGGCCATATCTAACTCCCTCTTGAATATATCCAATGAACTGGCCTCAACAACTCTCTGCGGCAGGGAATTCCACAGGTTAACAACTCTCTGAGTGAAGAAATTTCTCCTCATCTCGGTCCTAAATGGCTTACCCCTTATCCAAAGACTGTGTCCCCTGGTTCTGGACTTCCCCAACATCGGGAACATTCCTCCTGCTCTAACCTGTCCAGTCCCGTCAGAATTTTATACGTTTCTATGAGATCCCCTCTCATCCTTCTAAACTCCAGTGTATAAAGGCCCAGTTGATCCAGTATCTCCTCATATGTCAGTGCTGCCATCCCGGGAATCAGTTTGGTGAACCTTCGCTGCACTCCCTCAATAGCAAGAACGTCCTTCCTCAGATTAGGAGACCAAAACTGAACACAGTATTCCAGGTGAGGCCTCACCAAGGCCCTGTACAACTGCAGTAAGACCTCCCTGCTCCTATACTCAAATCCCCTCGCTCTGAAGGCCAACATGCCATTTGCCTTCTTCACCGCCTGCTGTACCTGCATGCCAACCTTCAATGACTGATGAACCATGACACCCAGGTCTCGTTGCACCTCCCCTTTTCCTAATCTGCCGCCATTCAGATAATATTCTGCCTTCGTGTTTTTGCCCCCAAAGTGGATAACCTCACATTTATCCACATTATACTGCATCTGCCATGCATTTGCCCACTCACCTAACCTATCCAAGTCACCCTGCAGCCTCTTAGCGTCCTCCTCACAGCTCACACCACCACCCAGCTTAGTGTCATCTGCAAACTTGGAGATATTACACTCAATTCCTTCATCTAAATCGTTAATGTATATTGTAAAGAGCTGGGGTCCCAGCACTGAGCCCTGCGGCACTCCACTAGTCACTGCCTGCCATTCTGAAAAGGACCCGTTTATCCCGACTCTCTGCTTCCTGTCTGCCAACCAGTTCTCTATCCACATCAGTACATTACCCCCAATATCATGTGCTTTAACTTTGCACACCAATCTCTTGTGTGGGACCTTGTCAAAAGCCTTTTGAAAGTTCAAATACACCACATCCACTGGTTCTCCCTTGTCCACTCTGCTAGTTACATCCTCAAAAAATTCTAGAAGATTTGTCAAGCATGATTTCCCTTTCATAAATCCATGCTGACTTGGACCGATCCTGTCACTGCTTTCCAAATGCGCTGCTATTTCATCTTTAATAATTGATTCCAACATTTTCCCCACTACTGAGGTCAGGCTAACCGGTGTATAATTACCCATTTTCTCTCCCTCCTTTTTTAAAAAGTGTTTTACATTAGCTCCCCTCCAGTCCATAGGAACTGATCCAGAGTCGATAGACTGTTGGAAAATGATCACCAAATGCATCCACTATTTCTAGGGCCACTTCCTTAAGTACTCTGGGATGCAGACTATCAGGCCCCGGGGATTTATCAGCCTTCAATCCTATCAATTTCCCGAACACAATTTCCCGCCTAATAAGGATATCCTTCAGTTCCTCCTTCTCACTAGACCCTCGGTCCCCTAGTATTTCCGGAAAGTTATTTGTGTCTTCCTTCGTGAAGACAGAACCAAAGTATTTGTTCAATTGGTCTGCCATTTCTTTGTTCCCCATTATAAATTCACCTGAATCTGACTGCAAGGGACCTACGTTTGTCTTCACTAATCTTTTTCTCTTCACATATCTATAGAAGCTTTTGCAGTCAGTTTTTATGTTCCCGGCAAGCTTCCTCTCGTAATCTATTTTCCCCCTCTTAATTAAACCCTTTGTCCTCCTCTGCTGAATTCTAAATTTCTCTCAGTCCTCAGGTTTGTTGCTTTTTCTGGCCAATTTATATGCCTCTTCTTTGGATTTAACGCTATCCTTAATTTCCCTTGTTAGCCACGGTTGAGCTACCTTCCCCGTTTTATTTTTACTCCAGACAGGGATGTACAATTGTTGAAGTTCATCCATGTGATCTTTAAATGTTTGCCATTGCCTATCCACCATCAACCCTTTAAGTATCATTCACCAGTCTATTCTAGCCAATTCACGCCTCATACCATCGAAGTTACCTTTCCCTAAGTTCAGGACCCTAGTCTCTGAATTAATTGTGTCACTCTCCATCTTAATAAAGAATTCTACCATATTATGATCACTCTTCCACAAGGGGCCTCGCACAACAAGATTGTTAATTAGTCCTTTCTCATTACACATCACCTAGTCCAGGATGGCCTGCTCTCTGGTAGGTTCCTCGACATTTTGGTCTAGAAAACCATCCCTAATACACTTCAGGAAATCCTCCTCCACAGTATTGCTACCAGTTTGGTTAGCCCAATCAATATGTAGATTAAAGTCACCCATGATAACTGCTGTACCTTTATTGCACACATCCCTAATTTCCTGTTTGATGCTGTCCCCAACCTCACTACTACTGTTTGGTGGTCTGTACACAACTCCCACTAGCGTTTTCTGCCCTTTGGTATTCCGCAGCTCCACCCATACCGATTCCACATCATCCAAGCTAATGTGCCTCCTTACTATTGCATTCATTTCCTCTTTAACCATTAACTGCTGTCTGCGCAGTTAATTCATCCACCTTTTTCCGAATACTCCTCGCACTGAGGCACAGAACCTTCAGGCTTGTCTTTTGAACACACTTTGTCCCTTTAGAATTTTGCTGTAATGTAGCCCTTTTTGATTTTTGCCTTGGGTTTCTCTGCCCTCCACTTTTACTTTTCTTTTATCTTGTGCAGTAACCTTTTGTGTGGCACCTTATCGAATGCTTTCTGAAAATCTGCTAGATTTTATTATGATTGTCCAAATGTCCTGCTATAACTTCATTAATAATGGACTGCAGCATTTTCCCAAGGACAGAGGTTAGGCTAACTGGCCTATAGTTTCTTTCCAAAATGTCACTTGCCACTTACCAGCCCGAGCCTGAATGTTGTCCAGGACTTGCTGTATGTGGGCACGGACTGCTCCATTATCTGAGGAGTTGTGAATGGAACTGAACACTGTGCAGTCATCAGCGAACATCCCCACTTCTGACCTTATGATGGAGGGAAGGTCATTGATGAAGCAGCTGAAGATGTTTGGGCCTAGGACACTGCCCTGAGGAACTCCTGCAGCGATTGTTACGTTCGTGGACATGAAAGCCTGGGCTATCGTGATGGCCTTGCTCAGATCGAGTGATTCGGCAGACAGCAGTTTGCGAAGAATGACCTCGTGGCCGATTACAAGCACGAAAAAGTCCCGCAACACTTCCCGCAAATATCCAGCAGGTACGCACGGTCCCGCCCATCTTAAGTCGATAACATAGCTCGCCACGTCCTGGCCCTTGGAGCGATGGTGCGTGTAGAAGCAATACCTGGCCAGTAAGATGCTCTCCTTCGGCTTGAGGTGTTCCCGAACCAGTGTGCACAACTCTGTATCTGTCTTATCCGTTGGTTTCGTCGGTGCTAGCAGATTTTTGATGAGGCCATATATCGTGGACCCACAAACGGTGAGGAGAATCGCCCTGCGCTTGACCGCGGTCTCTTCCGTATCCAGCTCGTTGGCCACGGAGTACTGGTCAAGACGCTCAACGAAGGCTTCCCAATCATCACCCTCTACAAATCTCTCAAGAATACCAATGGCAGCCATAACCGTGTGAAAGTTCGTGATTTGTTACTCGTCGCCAATTGTTATGTTCAGAATAACTCCACAAGATTGTATACTGCAAGGTCAAACCGTTGTGACCTTAGTCTGTTTAATGTAACTCCAGAGTGAGGAGGCAGTATGGTAGACTGCTTTTTATACCTGCTTACCCAGGGTGTGCAGGTGACCCTTGGGTCTCCCACAGGTGCGCCCCCTGGTGGCACGTCTTACACACTAGTAAAGTTTACATACATAACAAGACTGAGTACTGTTTAACTCCAAGAGGGATACCCTTGGCTCTGCTTTATTAAGGCCCAAAGTGACTAATATACAAAATGGCTGGCCTTTTATCCTTGGGCTGTGTAAGGGATAACTTGTAAGGTTGCAAATAGGGGGTCAGAATTATGCTGAAGTTAGCGTACTTATTAAGCCCCCAAATAATAACTTCACGGTGGGGCGGACAATAATCAAGGGAATAATGGAGGCATGTGAAAAAGGAACAGCAGTAATCATGGGGGATTTTAACCTACATATCGATTGGTCAAATCAAATCGCACGGGGTAGCCTTGAGGAGGAATTCATAGAATGCATACGGGATTGTTTCTTAGAACAGTATGTTACAGAACCTACAAGGGAGCAAGCTATCTTAGATCTGGTCCTGTGGAATGAGACAGGAATAATAAACGATCTCCTAGTAAAAGATCCTCTCGGAATGAGTGATCACAGTATGGTTGAATTTGTAATACAGATTGAGGGTGAGGAAGTAGTGTCTCAAACGAGCGTACTATGCTTAAACAAAGGGGACTACAGTGGGATGAGGGCAGAGTTGGCTAAAGTAGACTGGAAACACAGACTAAACGGTGGCACAATTGAGGAACAGTGGAGGACTTTTTAGGAGCTCTTTCATAGTGCTCAACAAAAATATATTCCAGTGAAAAAGAAGGGCGGTAAGAGAAGGGATAACCAGCCGTGGATAACCAGGGAAATAAAGGAGAGTATCAAATTAAAAACCAATGCGTATAAAGTGGCCAAGGTTAGTGGGAAACTAGAAGATTGGGAAAATTTTAAACAACAGCAAAGAATGACTAAGAAAGCAATAAAGAAAGGAAAGATAGATTACGAAAGTAAACTTGAGCAAAACATAAAAACAGATAGTAAAAGCTTTTACAGATATATAAAACGGAAAAGAGTGACTAAAGTAAATGTTGGTCCCTTGGAAGATGAGAAGGGGGATTTAATAATGGGAAATGTGGAAATGGCTGAGACCTTAAACAATTATTTTGCTTCGGTCTTCACAGTGGAAGACACAAAAACCATGCCAAAAATTGCTGGTCACAGGAATGTGGGAAGGGAGGACCTTGAGATAATCACTATCACTAGCGGGGTAGTGCTGGACAGGCTAATGGGACTCAAGGTAGACAAGTCCCCTGGTCCTGATGAAATACATCCCAGGGTATTAAAAGAGATGGCGGAAGTTATAGCAGATGCATTCGTTATAATCTACCAAAATTATCTGGACTCTGGGGAGGTACCAGCGGATTGGAAAGCAGCTAATGTAACGCCTCTGTTTAAAAAAGGGGGCAGACAAAAGGCAGGTAACTATAGGCTGGTTAATTTAACATCTGTAGTGGGGAAAATGCTTGAAACTATCATTAAGGAAGAAATAGCGGGACATCTAGATAGGAATAGTGCAATCAAGCAGACGCAGCATGGATTCATGAAGGGGAAATCATGTTTAACTAATTTACTGGAATTCTTTGAGGATATAATGAGCATGGTGGATAGAGGTGTACTGATGGATGTGGTGTATTTAGATTTCCAAAAGGCATTCGATAAGGTGCCACACAAAATGTTACTGCAGAAGATAAAGGTCCGCGGAGTCAGAGGAAATGTATTAGCATGGATAGAGAATTGGCTAGCGAACAGAAAGCAGAGAGTCGGGATAAATGGGTCCTTTTCGGGTTGGAAATCGGTGGTTAGTGGTGTGCCACAGGGATCGGTGCTGGGACCACAACTGTTTACAATATACATAGATGACCTGGAAGAGGGGACAGAGTGTAGTGTAACAAAATTTGCAGATGACACAAAGATTAGTGGGAAAGCGGGTTGTGTAGAGGACACAGAGAGGCTGCAAAGAGATTTAGATAGGTTAAGCGAATGGGCTAAGGTTTGGCAGATGGAATACAATGTCGGAAAGTGTGAGCTCATCCACCTTGGGAAAAAAAACAGTAAAAGGGAATATTATTTGAATGGGGAGAAATTACAACATGCTGCGGTGCAGAGGGACCTGGGGGTCCTTGTGCATGAATCCCAAAAAGTTAGTTTGCAGGTGCAGCAGGTAATCAGGAAGGCGAATGGATCAGTTCCTATGGAGTGGAGGGTAGCCAATGTAACCCCACTTTTTAAAAAAGGAGGGAGAGAGAAAGCAGGGAATTATAGACCGGTCAGCCTGACATCGGTAGTGGGTAAAATGATGGAATCAATTATTAAGGATGTCATAGCAGCGCATTTGGAAAGAGGTGACATGATAGGTCCAAGTCAGCATGGATTTGTGAAAGGGAAATCATGCTTGACAAATCTTCTGGAATTTTTTGAGGATGTTTCCAGTAGAGTGGACAAGGGAGAACCAGTTGATGTGGTGTATTTGGACTTTCAGAAGGCTTTCGACAAGGTCCCACACAAGAGATTAATGTGCAAAGTTAAAGCACATGGGATTGGGGGTAGTGTGCTGACATGGATTGAGAAATGATTGTCAGACAGGAAGCAAAGAGTAGGAGTAAATGGGGACTTTTCAGAATGGCAGGCAGTGACTAGTGGGGTACCGCAAGGTTCTGTGCTGGGGCCCCAGCTGTTTACATTGTACATTAATGATTTAGACGAGGGGATTAAATGTAGTATCTCCAAATTTGCGGATGACACTAAGTTGGGTGGCAGTGTGAGCTGCGAGGAGGATGCTATGAGGCTGCAGAGTGACTTGGATAGGTTAGGTGAGTGGGCAAATGCATGGCAGATGAAGTATAATGTGGATAAATGTGAGGTTATCCACTTTAGTGGTAAAAACAGAGAGACAGACTATTATCTGATTGGTGACAGATTAGGAAAAGGGGAGGTGCAACGAGACCTGGGTGTCATGGTACATCAGTCATTGAAGGTTGGCATGCAGGTACAGCAGGCGGTGAAGAAAGCAAATGACATATTGGCCTTCATAGCGAGGGGATTTGAGTACAGGGGCAGGGAGGTGTTGCTACAGTTGTACAGGGCCTTGGTGAGGCCACACCTGGAGTATTGTGTACAGTTTTGGTCTCCTAACTTGAAGGACATTCTTGCTATTGAGGGAGTGCAGCGAAGATTCACCAGACTGATTCCCGGGATGACGGGACTGACCTATCAAGAAAGACTGGATCAACTGGGCTTGTATTCACTGGAGTTCAGAAGAATGAGAGGGGATCTCATAGAAACGTTTAAAATTCTGACGGGGTTAGACAGGTTAGATGCAGGAAGAATGTTCCCGATGTTGGGGAAGTCCAGAACCAGGGGTCACAGTCTAAGGATCAGGGGCAAGCCATTTAGGACCGAGATGAGGAGAAACTTCTTCACCCAGAGAGTGGTGAACCTGTGGAATTCTCTACCACAGAAAGTTGTTGAGACCAATTCACTAAATATATTCAAAAAGGAGTTAGATGATGTCCTTACTACTAGGGGGATCAAGGGGTATGGCGAGAAAGCAGGAATGGGGTACTGAAGTTTCATGTTCAGCCATGAACTCATTGAATGGTGGTGCAGGCTCGAAGGGCCGAATGGCCTACTCCTGCACCTATTTTCTATGTTTCTATGTTTCTGTGAATGTTGGCCTTCATTGCGAGAGGGATGGAGTACAAAAGCAGGGAGGTCCTGCTGCAACTGTATAGGGTATTGGTGAGACCGCACCTGGAGTACTGCGTGCAGTTTTGGTCACCTTACTTAAGGAAGGATATACTAGCTTTGGAGGGGGTACAGAGACGATTCACTCGGCTGATTCCGGAGATGAAGGGGTTACCTTATGATGATAGATTGAGTAGACTGGGTCTTTACTCGTTGGAGTTCAGAAGGATGTGGGGTGATCTTATAGAAACATTTAAAATAATGAAAGGGATAGACAAGATAGAGGCAGAGAGGTTGTTTCCACTGGTCGGGGAGACTAGAACTAGGGGGCACAGCCTCAAAATACGGGGGAGCCAATTTAAAACCGAGTTGAGAAGGAATTTCTTCTCCCAGAGGGTTGTGAATCTGTGGAATTCTCTGCCCAAGGAAGCAGTTGAGGCTAGCTCATTGAATGTATTCAAGTCACAGATAGATAGATTTTTAACCAATAAGGGAATTAAGGATTATGGGGAGCGGGCGGGTAAGTGGAGCTGAGTCCACGGCCAGATCAGCCATGATCTTATTGAATGGCGGAGCAGGCTCGAGGGGCTAGATGGCCTTCTCCTGTTCCTAATTCTTATGTTCTTATGTTCTTAAGTAAGTATGTAACACTTGCTTGTTTGAGAATAGCAGAGACATAATCACATTAAACTATAGCTTAACCTTAGTGAGACTTAAACAGCTGAAGTCAGCAGTTTGTTTAGAAGTCCCTGAGGAAGAGATAAGAAAGTCCGTACAGCCACCCTCGGTGTTGGATAGACTGGGCTAGAGGGCAAACTGGAAGATAACAGTGATGGGAGATGGACAGTTGCAAGTAACACTCAGAGCCCGTCTGACAAGAGTCGACAAATCAATGTAACATTGCGGTAACAATCGACCTATCGATGATTTTGTCGGAGGATAGCTCCTCTCCAAAACCTGTATAAATTGTACTTGAAAACTCTTGTATTTCGGAGATTCCATGACTGAACCTTCCCGTGCAATTGCTTGTTATAAAAAGC
This sequence comes from Pristiophorus japonicus, assembly GCF_044704955.1. Classification (NCBI taxonomy): domain Eukaryota; kingdom Metazoa; phylum Chordata; class Chondrichthyes; family Pristiophoridae; genus Pristiophorus; species Pristiophorus japonicus. Next base: position 55,276 of record NW_027254879.1, read on the forward strand.
CGGTTGAAGCTGGGGTTTTGTGTGTTTACTTCCGTGGTGGTTATAGAGTGGGAGCTGGGCGAGGTGTCGATGAACTATATCGGTTAGCCCACCTTTAGGGAGAGAAGCCCCCTGTTACCACAACAGGCTGCACACACGTGCGTGCAGCCCAATGGCCTCCAACAGTGCTGCCATCTAGTGGCTAGTGATCGCAAAAGTACATACATAACACACGCTCTCATCTGCAGAACATAAATACTCGACAGAGGAACATGAAGCACTCACTTGCATCTGCACATGTGAACGCTGGCACATCTACCTTCATGGCAGGAAAGTTACCCTGCGTATGGATCACCAAGCTACGCTACTCGCTGCAACTGGATCCGGGCACAGACCACGATGAGTCAGCCGATGGTCAGCTCACCTTCATCAGTATAACTTTGATGTACAGTACATCGCTGGCAGTGGTAACCCCGTAGCTGAGCTGCTCAGCCGCTCGATAACCTGCTTCGGACTCTGGCGCTGACTTGTTCACAGATGACGACACATACGTCACATCGATCATCACTCGGTCCATCGGAAACCTTTGTCTCCTGCGACAAACACAAAACCGAATCACAGCGTGATGCTACGCTCCAGCACGTGTGTCACTTCCTCCAGACCGAGTGACCTCAGCAAATTCCAGAACAGCTGAAAACATTCCACAGACGTCACGGTGAATTTTCCGTTTGGAACTGTTATGTATTGAACCCCTTGTAACCTGCATCTCATCTGACCACCAGAGGGCCTACCTGTTGGAGTCCCAAGGGATCCCAGCATCCCTGGGGAGCACTGTATATAAGCAGACCACTCACGAGGTACCTGCACTCTGGAACTACAATAAAGGAGCTAAGGTCACACCTGCTGTTTGCACACAGTACTCGGTCTGACCATTTATTATGGGCATAACAATTGGCGACGAGATAACGAACCGCACGAAAATGCAAAGAACAGTTGGTATCCTGGAGAAGTTCTCAGAAGGTGATGCTTGGCAGGCCCTTGTGGAGAGACTCGACCAATACTTCGTGGCCAACGAGCTGGAAGGGGACGAGAAGATTACCAAACAGCGGGCGATCCTCCTAACCGTCTGTGGGGCAACAACCTGTGGCCTCATGTAGAATCTCCTGGCCCCGGCAAAACTGACAGAGAAATGCTATGAAGTATCGTGTACACTGATCCGGGAGCACCTAAATCCTAAGGAAAGCTATTCGATGGCGAGATATCGGTTCTAGACATGTCAAGGATCGGAGGGCCAGGAAGTGGCGAGCTATGTCGCCGAACTAAGGCGCCTCGCAGGACATTGTGAGATTGAGGGATTCCGAGAACAAATGCTCAGAGACTTTTTTGTACCGGGCATCGGACATGAGACAATCCTTCGCAAACTGTTGACTGTTGAAACTCTGAATCTGAGTAAAGCCATAACGATAGCCCAGGATTTTATACCCACCAGTGACAACACTGAGCAGATTTCGCAGAGTAAAGAAGTTTCAGCCAGTACTGTCCATAAAGTAACGTCGGTTTTGAGCAGAAATGTACAGGGCAGAACGTACACGCCGGCTGCTGCTGCCCGAACTCAATTGACCCAGAGTCCGTCATCATCTGTTAATGTGAGCCAGTTAACACCCTGTTGGCGCTGCGGGAGTGATCATCGGCCCATCAATGCCGCTTTAAGCACTATACGTGCAACGGTTGCTGAACAATGGGACACTTCGAGCGAATGTGCAGGCGAGCTGCAAACCCTGAAAACCACCATGATGCAGAGTAAGATCGATCCACAGTGGATCAGACGGAATTGGAAACTCGTACGGAGGAGGCAGAGGTGTACGGGGTACACACGTTCACCACGAAATGCCCATCAATAATGTTGAAAGTTGAACTGAATGGTATTCCAGTGTCTATGGAGCTGGACACGGGGGCAAGTCAGTCCATAATGAGTAAAGAGGCCTTCGACAGGCTGTGGGGAAAGAAGGCACACAGGCCCAAGCTCAGCCCCATTCACAGCAAACTAAGGACTTACACCAAGGAACTAATCCCGGTAATTGGCAGTGCTGAAGACAAAGTCTCGTATGACGGAGCAGTACACGAACTCTCGCTGTGGATTGTGCCGGTGATGGCCTCACATTGTCTGGGAGAAGCCGGCTGGGAAAATCCGCTGGAACTGGGACAACATCCGAGCGCTCTCGTCAGTCAACGACACCTCATGTACCCAGGTTCTGAGCAAGTTCCCTTTGTTATTCTAGCCGGGCATTGGAAGTTTCTCGGGGGAAATGTGCAGATCCATTTGGTTCCCGGTACGCGTCCCATCCACCACAAGGCTCGGGCAGTACCGTACAGGATGTGTGAAAAAGTGGAAATCCAGCTGAACCACTAGCGCATCATCGCACTGGTGTAATCCAACAACTGGGCCAGCCCGATTGTTCCGGTACTCAAGGAGGATGGTAGGTTAGAATTTGTGTGGACTGTAACATAATGATTAACTGTTTTTTGCTGCAGGACCAGTACCCGCTACCCAAGGCAGACGACCTATTTGTGACCCTGGCTGGAGGGAAGACGGTCACCAAGCTGGACCTGACCTCGGCCTACATGACGCAGGAGCTGGAGGAGACTTCGAAAGGCCTCACCTGCATCAACACGCACAAGGGTTTGTTTATCTACAACCGGTGCCTGTTTGGGATTCAGTCGGTCGCGGCGATCTCTCAGCGGAACATGGAGAGTCTGCTAAAGTCGGTTCCTTATACAGTGGTCTTCCAGGACGACATTTTGGTTACATGTCAGGGCACGCCAGAGCACTTGAAGAATCTGGAAGAGGTCTTAATTGGTTGGATCACCTGGGGCTCAGGTTGAAACGCTCGAAGTGTGTTTTCCTGGCACAGGACGTCAAATTCTTAGGAAGGAGGATCGCAGCGGACGGCATCAGACCCACCGACATCAAGACGGAGGTTATCCAGAACGTGCCGTGACCACGGAACGTGACGGAGCTGTGGTCGTTCCTGAGACTCCTTAACTATTTGGGTCATTTCCTACCCGGGTTAAGTACCCTGCTCGAACCCCGACATACGTTACTGCACAAGGGAGACGACTGGGTACGGGGGAATTCACAAGAGGCTGGCATTAAGAAAGCCAGAAACTGACTGTGTTCTAACAAACTGCTTGTCCTGTATAACCCTTGTAAACGATTGGTGTTAGCTTGCGATGCGTGGTCATACGGGGTCGGGTGTGTGTTACAACAGGCCAATGAATCGGGGATTTTGCAACCAATGCCTATGCATCCAGGCGTTTGTCCAAGGCCGAAAGGGCCCACCGAATGATTGAAAGAGAGGCTCTGGGGTGTGTCTGCGGGGTGAAAAAAATGCACCAGTACTTGTTTGGCTTCAAGTTTGAGATTGAAACTGACCACAAGCCGCTCATAACACTATTCTCGGAGTGCAAAGGGATTAATACCAATGCCTCTGCCCACATCCAAAGATGGGCGCTCACGCTGTCGGCATACAACTATGTAATTCGCCACAGACCGGGCACAGAGAACTGCACAGATGCTCTCCGTCGGCTATCATTGCTCACCACCGGGGTGGAAATGGCACAGCCAGCGGACTTACTCATGGTCATGGAGGCATTTGAGAACGGGAAATGCCCCGTTACAGCCCGCCGGATCAGGACCTGGACCAGCCAGGATCCTTTACTGTCCCTGGTAAAAAACTGTGTCCTCCATGGGAGCTGGTCCAGTGTCCCAGCGGAGATGCAGGAAGTGATTAAGCCGTTCCACAGACGCAAAGATGAGCTGTCCCTGCAGGCAGACTGTCTGTTGTGGGGCAATCGTGTGGTGTTGCCCAAGAAAGGCAGAGACACATTTATTGGGGAACTGCACAATACCCACCCAGGCATCGTGATGATGAAAGCTATAGCCAGATCCCACGTGTGGTGGCCTGGTATCGACTCAGATTTAGAGTCATGTGTGGGCCAGTGCAACACGTGCTCTCAGCTGAGCAATGCACCCAGAGAGGCACCGCTATGTTTATGGTCGTGGCCCTCCAAACCGTGGTCGAGGATCCATGTAGACTATGCGGGCCCATTCCTAGGCAAAATGTTTTTGGTTGTGGATGCTTACTCAAAGTGGATTGAATGTGCAATAATGTCTGTAAGCACATCCACGGCCACCATTGAAAGTCTACGAGCCATGTTTACCACGCCTGGCCTGCCCAATGTCCTAGTCAGCGACAATGGGCCGTGCTTCACCAGTGCCGAATCCAAAGAGTTCATGACCTGCAACGGGATCAAACATGTCACATCTGCCCCGTTCAAGCCCACATCCAACGGCCAGGCAGAACGGGCAGTTCAGACCATCAAGCAAAGCTGGAAACATGTGTCAGAGGCTCCCTGCAGACCCGGTTGTCCCGAGTACTGCTCAGCTACTGCACCAGACCCCACTCACTCACTGGGATTCCCCCAGCTGAGTTGCTCATGAAAAGGGCGCTCAAAACAAGGCTCTCTCTGGTCCACCCTGATCTCCATGATCACATGGAGGACAAGCGGCATCAACAAAGTGTGTACCATGATCGCGCAAATTTGTCACGCGATATTACGATCAATGATCCTGTGTTTGTGCTCAATTATGGACATGGTCCCAAATGGCTCGCTGGCACGGTCACAGCCAGAGACAGGAGTAGGCTATTTCAGGTCAAACTGACCAATGGACAAACGCACAGAAAACATTTGGACCAAATTAAATTGCGGTTCACCAACAGCTATGAACAACCTGAAGAGGACACCACCAACTTTGACCCTCCAACACACACACAAGTGACAACCGACATCATGGTTGACCACGAAGCCGAACTCACCATCCCCAGCAGCCCGACAAGGCCAGCTGCCCAGCAGCCCAGTGAAGAACTGACCAACCCACCCACACACGCATTTGTACCGAGACGATCGACAGGGAGTGTAAAGCCCCAGGTCGTCTCACCTTGTAAATAAGTGTATTGTTGACTTCACTGGGGAGTGATGTTATGTATTTAACCCCTTGTAACCTGCACCACACCTGACCACCAGAGGGCCTACCTGTTGGAGTCCTAACGGATCCCAGCATCCCTTGGGAGTACATTATATAAGCAGGCCACCCACGAGGTACCTGCACTCTGGAGCTACAATAAAGGAGCTGAGGTCACACTTGCTCATTACACACAGTACTCGGTCTGACCATTTATTATGAACATAACAGGAACGATGGCTGCCTAGCTGGTGGTGATAGAGCAGTAATTGCCAAATCGCTCCAACAGCACGTTGGGCACCTTGGCATTGTCCACATGAAGCAGGGATGTCACGCTTCAGTATGGTGGCCTGGGATTGACACTTGCATCGAGGAGATTGTCTCATACTGTGAAGCATGCGGCCTGAGCGGAAAGGCCCCTATTTAAACAAGGAGTCGGAGAGAAAGCAGGAAACTATAGACCAGTTAGCCGAACATCTGTCATTGGGAAAATGCTGGAGTCCATTATTAAGGAAGTAGTAACAGGACATTTGGAAAAAGCAAGATTCAATCAGGCAGACTCAGCATGGATTTATGAAAGGGAAATCATGTTTGACAAATTTGCTGGAGTTCTTTGAGGATGTAATGAACAGGGTGGATAAAGGGGAACCAGTGGATGTGGTGTATTTGGATTTCCAGAAGGCATTTGACAAGGTGCCACATAAAAGGTTACTGCACAAGATAAAAGTTCACAGGGTTGGGGGTAATATATTAGCATGGATAGAGGATTGGCTAACTAACAGAAAACAGAGAGTCGGGATAAATGGGTCATTTTCCGGTTGGCAACCAGTAACTAGTGGGGTGCCCCAGGGATCAGTGCTGGGACCCCAACTATTTACAATCTATATTAATGACTTGGATGAAGGGACCGAATGTAATGTAGACAAGTTTGCTGATGATACAAAGATGGGAGGGAAAGCAATGTGTGAGGAGGACACAAAAAATCTGCAAAGGGATACAGACAGTCTCAGTGAGTGGGCAAACATTTGGCAGATGGAGTATAATGTGGGAACATGTGAGGTTATCCACTTCGGCAGAAAAAATAGAAAAGAAAATAATAATTTAAATGGAGAAAGATTGCAAAGTGCCGCAGTACAGAGGGATCTGGGGGTCCTTGTACATGAAACACAACAAGTTAGTATGCAGGTACAGCAAGTGATCAGGAAGGTCAATGGAATGTTGGCCTTTATTGCAAGGGGGATAGAGTATAAAAGCAGAGAAGTCCTGCTACAACTGTACAGGGTATTGGTGAGGCCACACCTGGAGTACTGCGTACAGTTTTGGTCTCCGTATTTAAGGAAGGATATACTTGCTTTGGAGGCAGTTCAGAGAAGGTTCACTCGGTTGATTCTGGAGATGAGGGGGTTGACTTATGAGGAAAGGTTGAGGAGGTTGGGTCTATACACATTGGAGTTCAGAAGAATGAGAGGTGATCTTATCGAAACGTTTCAGATTATGAGGGAGCTCGACAAGGTGGATGCAGAGAGGATGTTTCCACTGATGGGGGAGACTAGAACTAGGGGGCATGGTCTTAGAATAAGGGGCCGCCCATTTAAAACTGAGATGAGGAGGAATTTCTTCTCTCAGAGGGTTGTAAATCTGTGGAATTCTCTGCCCCAGAGAGCTGTGGAAGCTGGGACATTGAATAAATTTAAGGTGAAGATAGATTTGTGAGCGATAAGGGACTGAAGGATTATGGGGAGCGGGCGGGGAAGTGGAGCTGAGTCCATGATCGGATCAGCCATGATGGTATTAAATGGTGGAGCAGGCTCGAGGGGCCGAATGGCCGACTCCTGCTCCGAGTTCTGATCTTATGTTCTTAAAAATCCGACCAGTGCCAATGAAGCCCATTCCATGGCCAGAAAGACCATGGCAACTACTTCAGTCAGATATCTTGGGTCGAGCTGAAGCAGCTCCACACCACCAGTGTTTCCTTGTTGTAGTACATGGCCTGCATTCCAAATGGCCAGAGATCGCTACAAGTTCAGTGACCTCATCAACGATCGTCACTATTCTGCAGCGTATGTTCGTGAAGTGGAGCCTCCCACAGGTCACTATTACTGACAATGGAGCAGAGTTTGTGTCCGGCCAGTTTGCCGATGTCCTTACTCGTCCTGCTATCGAGCATCGCCTTACTGCTTGCTACAGCCCTCAAAGCAACGGAGGTGTTGACCAATTAACCGTGTCATCAAATGGGCATTGAAAGCCACCCTCGCAGCAGGCCAGATATTGGCCAAAGTGTTCAGACCATTCTCCTCAAGCCCATCTGCCAGCTGTAACGAATGGACTTTCAACTCCAGCCGCAGTTTTCCTGGCAAGATTAAGCTGCAGTTGCACCACTGGTGCAGTAGACCAATTAGAATTTAATTACCTTCAACTTATTACAATTTTCCCAGCAATAATCAGAAAGCCCTGAAGCACCTCAGTGATTGGAGCTCGAATCAGGGCTGTGAGTTCCTACACCTTCCACTCAGCTCCCAGTAATTATTCACTTTGTCCCCACACAGTCCCAGCTTGGTTACCGAGGTTCACAGATCATCATAATTACACATTTCAAATTTTAATTATGTAAATAATTAGCGTTGGGAAGACTCCAATCAGGAGTGGAGGGGCATCGCAGCCTGGATAACCGGAGAGAGAGGGGCCGAGGGGAGAGTGGACCATCGATGGGCCGAGGGGAGAGTGGACCATCAATGGGCCGAGGGGTCAGTGGACAATCGATGGGCCAAGGGGTCAGTGGAGAGTCGATGGACCGAGGGAGAGTGGACCATCGATGGGCCGAGGGGTCAGTGGACCATCGATGGGCCGAGGGGTCAGTGGACCATCGATGGGCCGAGGGAGAGTAGACCATCGATGGGCCGAGGGAGAGTGGACCATCGATGGACCGAGGGGTCAGTGGACCATCGATGGGCCGAGGGAGAGTGGACCATCGATGGACCGAGGGAGAGTGGACATTCGATGGGCCGAGGGGTCAGTGGACCATCGATGGGCCGAGGGAGAGTGGACCGTCGATGGACCGAGGGGTCAGTGGACCATCGATGGGCCGAGGGAGAGTGGACCATCGATGGACCGAGGGGTCAGTGGACCATCGATGGGCCGAGGGAGAGTGGACCATCGATGGACCGAGGGAGAGTGGACCATCGATGGACCGAGGGGTCAGTGGACCATCGATGGGCCGAGGGAGAGTGGACAATCGATGGGCCGAGGGAGAGTGGACCATCGATGGACCGAGGGAGAGTGGACAATCGATGGGCCGAGGGAGAGTCGACCAGCGATGGACCGAGAAGTCAGTGGACCATCGATGGGCCGAGGGGTCAGTGGACCATCGATGGACCGAGGGGTCAGTGGACCATCGATGGGCCGAGGGAGAGTGGACCATCGATGGACCGAGGGGTCAGTGGACCATCGATGGGCCGAGGGAGAGTGGACATTCGATGGACCGAGGGGTCAGTGGACCATCGATGGGCCGAGGGAGAGTGGACCATCGATGGACCGAGGGGTCAGTGGACCATCGATGGGCCGAGGGAGAGTGGACAATCGATGGGCCGAGGGAGAGTGGACCATCGATGGACCGAGGGAGAGTGGACAATCGATGGGCCGAGGGAGAGTCGACCAGCGATGGACCGAGAAGTCAGTGGACCATCGATGGGCCGAGGGGTCAGTGGACATTCGATGGGCCGAGGGAGAGTGGACATTCGATGGGCCGAGGAGTCAGTGGACATTCGATGGACCGAGGGGTCAGTGGACCATCGATGGGCCGAGGGAGAGTGGACATTCGATGGGCCGAGGGGTCAGTGGACATTCGATGGGCCGAGGGAGAGTGGACATTCGATGGGCCGAGGGGTCAGTGGACATTCGATGGACCGAGGGGTCAGTGGACCATCGATGGACCGAGGGACAGTGGACCATCGATGGGCCGAGGGGTCAGTGGACATTCGATGGACCGAGGGAGAGTGGACATTCGATGGACCGAGGGGTCAGTAGACCATCGATGGGCCGAGGGAGAGTGGACCATCGATGGACCGAGGGAGAGTGGACATTCGATGGGCCGAGGGGTCAGTGGACATTCGATGGGCCGAGGGAGAGTGGACCATCGATGGGCCGAGGGGTCAGTGGACATTCGATGTGCCGAGGGAGAGTGGACCATCGATGGGCCGAGGGGTCAGTGGACCATCGATGGGCCGAGGGGTCAGTGGACATTCGATGGGCCGAGGGATCAGTGGACATTCGATGGGCCGAGGGGTCAGTGGACCATCGATGGGCCGAGGGGTCAGTGGACCATCGATGGGCCGAGCGATCAGTGGACATTCGATGGGCCGAGGGGTCAGTGGACCATCGATGGACCGAGGGAGAGTGGACCATCGATGGGCTGAGGGAGAGTGGACCATCGATGGACCGAGGGAGAGTGGACCATCGATGGGCCGAGGGAGAGTGGACCATCGATGGACCGAGGGGTCAGTGGACCATCGATGGACCGAGGGGTCAGTGGACCATCGATGGGCCGAGGGAGAGTGGACCATCGATGGACCGAGGGGTCAGTGGACCATCGATGGGCCGAGGGAGAGTGGACCATCGATGGGCCGAGGGAGAGTTGACCATCGATGGGCCGAGGGAGAGTTGACCATCGATGGGCCGAGGGAGAGTGGACCATCGATGGACCGAGGGAGAGTGGACCATCGATGGACCGAGGGGTCAGTGGACCATCGACGGGCCGAGGGGTCAGTGGACCATCGATGGGCCGAGGGAGAGTGGACCATCGATGGGCCAAGGGGTCAGTGGACCATCGATGGACCGAGGGAGAGTGGACCATCGATGGACCGAGGGAGAGTGGACCATCGATGTGCCGAGGGGTCAGCGGACCATCGATGGGCCGAGGGAGAGTGGACCATCGATGGGCCGAGGGGTCAGTGGACAGTCGATGGGCCGAGGGGTCAGTGGACCATCGATGGGCCGAGGGAGAGTTGACCATCGATGGACCGAGGGAGAGTGGACCATCGATGGGCCGAGGGGTCAGTGGACCATCGATGGACCAAGGGAGAATGGACCATCGATGGGCCGAGGGGTCAGTGGACCATCGATGGACCGAGGGAGAGTGGACCATCGATGGGCCGAGGGGTCAGTGGACCATCGATGGGCCGAGGGGTCAGTGGACCATCGATGGGCCGAGGGGTCAGTGGACCATCGATGGGCCGAGGGAGAGTGGACATTCGATGGACCGAGGGGTCAGTGGACCATCGATGGGCCGAGGGAGAGTGGACCATCGATGGGCCGAGGGGTCAGTGGACCATCGATGGGCCGAGGGGTCAGTGGACCATCGATGGACCGAGGGAGAGTGGACCATCGATGGGCCGAGGGGTCAGTGGACCATCGATGGGCCGAGGGAGAGTGGACCATCGATGGGCCGAGGGGTCAGTGGACCATCGATGGGCCGAGGGGTCAGTGGACCATCGATGGGCCGAGGGGTCAGTGGACATTCGATGGGCCGAGGGGTCAGTGGACCATCGATGGGCCGAGGGGTCAGTGGACATTGGAAGGGCCGAGGGGTCAGTGGACCATCGATGGGCCGAGGGGTCAGTGGACATTCGATGGGCCGAGGGGTCAGTGGACATTCGATGGGCCGAGGGAGAGTGGACCATCGATGGGCCGAGGGGTCAGTGGACCATCGATGGACCGAGGGAGAGTGGACCATCGATGGGCCGAGGGAGAGTGGACCATCGATGGACCGAGGGAGAGTGGACCATCGATGGGCCGAGGGAGAGTGGACCATCGATGGGCCGAGGGAGAGTGGACCATCGATGGGCCGAGGGAGAGTGGACCATCGATGGACCGAGGGAGAGTGGACCATCGATGGACCGAGGGAGAGTGGACCATCGATGGGCCGAGGGAGAGTGGACCATCGATGGGCCGAGGGAGAGTGGACATTCGATGGACCGAGGGGTCAGTGGACCATCGATGGACCGAGGGGTCAGTGGACCATCGATGGACCGAGGGGTCAGTGGACATTCGATGGGCCGAGGGAGAGTGGACATTCGTTGGCCGAGGGGTCAGTGGACATTCGATGGGCCGAGGGAGAGTGGACCATCGATGGACCGAGGGAGAGTGGACCATCGATGGGCCGAGGGGTCAGTGGACCATCGATGGGCCGAGGGGTCAGTGGACCATCGATGGACCGAGGGAGAGTGGACCATCGATGGGCCGAGGGGTCAGTGGACCATCGATGGGCCGAGGGGTCAGTGGACCATCGATGGGCCGAGGGGTCAGTGGACAATCGATGGACCGAGGGAGAGTGGACCATCGATGGGCCGAGGGGTCAGTGGACCATCGATGGGCCGAGGGGTCAGTGGACCATCGATGGGCCGAGGGGTCAGTGGACCATCGATGGGCCGAGGGAGAGTGGACCATCGATGGGCCGAGGGGTCAGTGGACCATCGATGGACCGAGGGGTCAGTGGACCATCGATGGGCCGAGGGAGAGTGGACCATCGATGGACGGAGGCGTCAGTGGACATTCGATGGGCCGAGGGGAGAGTGGACCATCGATGGGCCGAGGGAGAGTGGACCATCGATGGGCCGAGGGGTCAGTGGACCATCGATGGGCCGAGGGAGAGTTGACCATCGATGGGCCGAGGGGTCAGTGGACATTCGATGGACCGAGGGAGAGTGGACATTCGATGGACCGAGGGGTCAGTGGACCATCGATGGGCCGAGGGAGAGTGGACATTCGATGGGCCGAGGGAGAGTGGACCATCGATGGGCCGAGGGAGAGTGGACCATCGATGGACCGAGGGAGAGTGGACCATCGATGGGCCGAGGGAGAGTGGACCATCGATGGGCCGAGGGAGAGTGGACATTCGATGGACCGAGGGGTCAGTGGACCATCGATGGGCCGAGGGGTCAGTGGACCATCGATGGGCCGAGGGGTCAGTGGACCATCGATGGGCCGAGGGAGAGTGGACCATCGATGGGCCGAGGGGTCAGTGGACCATCGATGGACCGAGGGGTCAGTGGACCATCGATGGACCGAGGGAGAGTGGACCATCGATGGGCCGAGGGAGAGTGGACCATCGATGGACCGAGGCGTCAGTGGACATTCGATGGGCCGAGGGGAGAGTGGACCATCGATGGGCCGAGGGAGAGTGGACCATCGATGGGCCGAGGGGTCAGTGGACCATCGATGGGCCGAGGGAGAGTTGACCATCGATGGGCCGAGGGGTCAGTGGACTTTCGATGGACCGAAGGAGAGTGGACATTCGATGGACCGAGGGGTCAGTGGACCATCGATGGGCCGAGGGAGAGTGGACCATCGATGGACCGAGGGGTCAGTGGACCATCGATGGGCCGAGGGAGAGTGGACCATCGATGGGCCGAGGGGTCAGTGGACGATCGATGGACCGAGGGGTCAGTGGACCATCGATGGACCGAGGGGTCAGTGGACATTCGATGGGCCGAGGGAGAGTTGACCATCGATGGGCCGAGGGGTCAGTGGACATTCGATGGACCGAGGGAGAGTGGACCATCGATGGACCGAGGGGTCAGTGGACCATCGATGGACCGAGGGGTCAGTGGACATTCGATGGACCGAGGGAGAGTGGACCATCGATGGACCGAGGGGTCAGTGGACATTCGATGGGCCGAGGGGTCAGTGGACCATCGATGGGCCGAGGGGTCAGTGGACCATCGATGGACCGAGGGAGAGTGGACCATCGATGGACCGAGGGGTCAGTGGACATTCGATGGGCCGAGGGAGAGTGGACCATCGATGGGCCGAGGGGTCAGTGGACCATCGATGGGCCGAGGGGTCAGTGGACCATCGATGGGCCGAGGGGTCAGTGGACCATCGATGGACCGAGGGGTCAGTGGACATTCGATGGACCGAGGGGTCAGTGGACCATCGATGGGCCGAGGGGTCAGTGGACCATCGATGGGCCGAGGGAGAGTGGACCATCGATGGACCGAGGGGTCAGTGGACCATCGATGGACCGAGGGGTCAGTGGACCATCGATGGGCTGAGGGGTCAGTGGACCATCGATGGACCGAGGGGTCAGTGGACCATCGATGGGCCGAGGGGTCAGTGGACATTCGATGGGCCGAGGGGTCAGTGGACCATCGATGGAACGAGGGAGAGTGGACCATCGATGGGCCGAGGGGTCAGTGGACCATCGATGGACCGAGGGAGAGTGGACCATCGATGGGCCGAGGGGTCAGTGGACCATCGATGGGCCGAGGGAGAGTGGACCATCGATGGACCGAGGGAGAGTGGACCATCGATGGGCCGAGGGGTCAGTGGACCATCGATGGGCCGAGGGGTCAGTGGACCATCGATGGACCGAGGGAGAGTGGACCATCGATGGGCCGAGGGGTCAGTGGACCATCGATGGGCCGAGGGAGAGTGGACCATCGATGGACCGAGGGAGAGTGGACCATCGATGGGCCGAGGGGTCAGTGGACCATCGATGGGCCGAGGGGTCAGTGGACCATCGATGGACCGAGGGGTCAGTGGACCATCGATGGGCCGAGGGGTCAGTGGACCATCGATGGACCGAGGGGTCAGTGGACCATCGATGGACCGAGCGGTCAGTGGACATTCGATGGACCGAGGGGTCAGTGGACCATCGATGGACCGAGGGAGAGTGGACCATCGATGGACCGAGGGAGAGTGGACCATCGATGGGCCGAGGGGTCAGTGGACCATCGATGGACCGAGGGGTCAGTGGACCATCGATGGGCCGAGGGGTCAGTGGACCATCGATGGACCGAGGGGTCAGTGGACCATCGATGGACCGAGGGGTCAGTGGACCATCGATGGACCGAGGGGTCAGTGGACCATCGATGGGCCGAGGGGTCAGTGGACCATCGATGGACCGAGCGGTCAGTGGACCATCGATGGACCGAGGGAGAGTGGACCATCGATGGACCGAGGGGTCAGTGGACCATCGATGGGCCGAGGGGTCAGTGGACATTCGATGGACCGAGGGGTCAGTGGACCATCGATGGACCGAGGGAGAGTGGACCATCGATGGACCGAGGGAGAGTGGACCATCGATGGGCCGAGGGGTCAGTGGACCATCGATGGACCGAGGGGTCAGTGGACCATCGATGGGCTGACCGGAGGTTATTTAACCTCTATGTGTCCCGTCAGTTGGCCCTGGGCTGTTGTTGTGAGTTAACGTGTCCCAGTTGTGTGATGGATGTTTGATGCGGTTAGTCACCAGACCAGCTCTGATACAGGCTAATGATGGGCCTATAATGGGAGGTCTCTGACCCAGCCTGGGAGCACCTTCACTGCCCACTGCTCCAACTGGAGTCCCAATCAGATTATCGATCACACAGCACACTCTCACACTCACAGTCAAAGCACGGGATTTATTGAGATAAAATACAAGAATCAGACTCCTGTTCAGAAATGTATTTAGCCTCTGGTTTGATGAAATGCGCTATGATTTCCAAATGGGACACATCTGTCACACAGAGAAGGTTACAGCAACATCAGCAATAACCCGTTCACCCAACTGAACAATTCAGAGCTGTGTGTGTGTGTGTGTGTGTGAGTGTGTGTGAGTGTGTGAGTGAGTGTGTGTGTGTGTGTGTGTGAGTGTGTGTGAGTGTGTGAGTGTGTGAGTGAGTGTGTGTGTGTGTGAGTGTGTGAGTGTGTGAGTGAGTGTGTGTGTGTGTGTGTGTGAGTGTGTGTGTGTGTGTGTGTGTATGAGTGTGTGTGTGTGTGTGTGTGCATGTGAGAGTGTGTATGAGTGTGTGTGTGTGTGTGTGTGTATGAGTGTGTGTGTGTGTGTGTGTGCATGTGAGAGTGTGTATGAGTGTGTGTGTGTGTGTGTGTGTGTGTGAGTGTGTGAGTGAGTGTGTGTGTGTGTGTGTGTGAGTGTGTGAGTGTGTGAGTGAGTGTGTGTGTGTGTGAGTGTGTGAGTGAGTGTGTGTGTGTGTGTGTGTGAGTGTGTGAGTGTGTGAGTGAGTGTGTGTGTGTGTGTGTGTGAGTGTGTGTGTGTGCATGTGAGAGTGTGTATGAGTGTGTGTGTGTGTGTGTGTGTGTGAGTGTGTGAGTGTGTGTGTGTGCATGTGAGAGTGTGTATGAGTGTGTGTGTGTGTGTGTGTGTATGAGTGTGTGTGTGTGTGTGTGTGCATGTGAGAGTGTGTATGAGTGTGTGTGTGTGTGTGTGTGAGTGTGTGTGTGTGCATGTGAGAGTGTGTATGAGTGTGTGTGTGTGTGTGTGTGTGTGAGTGTGTGTGTGCATGTGAGAATGTGTATGAGTGTGTGTGTGTGTGTGTGTGCATGTGAGAGTGTGTATGAGTGTGTGTGTGTGTGCATGTGAGGGTGTGTATGAGTGTGTGTGTGTGTGTGTGTGTGTGAGTGTGTGTATGAGTGTGTGTGTGTGTGTGTGTGTGTGTGAGTGTGTGTGTGTGTGTGTGTGTGAGTGTGTGTATGAGTGTGTGTGTGTGTGTGTGTGCATGTGAGAGTGTGTATGAGTGTGTGTGTGTGTGCATGTGAGAGTGTGTATGAGTGTGTGTGTGTGTGTGTGTGTGTGAGTGTAACATAGAAACATAGACAATAGGTGCAGGAGTAGGACATTCGGCCCTTCGAGCCTGCACCACCATTCAATGAGTTAATGGCTGATCATTCCCTCAGTACCCCTTTCCTGCTTTCTCTCCATACCCCTTGATCCCTTTAGCCGTAAGGACCATATCTAACTCCCTCTTGAATATATCCAATGAACTGGCATCAACAGCTCTCTGCAGTAGGGAATTCCAGAGGTTAACAACTCTCTGAGTGAAGAAGTTTCTCCTCATCTCGGTCCTAAATGGCTTACCCCTTATCCTTAGACTGTGTCCCCTGGTTCTGGACTTCCCCAACATCGGAAACATTCTTCCCGCATCTAACCTGTCCAGTCCCGTCAGAATTTTATATGTTTCTATGAGATCCCCTCTCATTCTTCTAAACTCCAGTGTATAAAGGCCCAATCGATCCAGTCTCTCCTCATAGGTCAGTCCCACCATCCCGGGAATCAGTCTGGTGAACCTTCGCTGCACTCCCTCAGTAACAAGAACATCCTTCCTCAGATTAGGAGACCAAAACTGAACACAATATTCAAGGTGTGTCCTCACCAAGGCCCTGTACAACTGCAGTAACACCTCCCTGCTCCTATACTCAAATCCCCTCGCTATGAAGGCCAACATGCCATTTGCCTTCTTCACCGCCTGCTGTACCTGCATGCCAACCTTCAATGACTGATGTACCATGACATCCAGGTCTCGTTGCACCTCCCCTTTTCCTAATCTGCCGCCATTCAGATAATATTCTGCCTTCGAGTTTTTGCCCCCAAGATGGATAACCTCACATTTATCCACAGTATACTGCATCTGCCATGTATTTGCCCACTCACCTAACCTGTCCAAGTCACCCTGCAGCCTCATAGCATCCTCCTCACAGCTCACACTGCCATCCAGCTTAGTGTCATCTGCAAACTTGGAGATATTACACTGAATTCTTTCATCCAAATCATTAATATATATTGTAAATAGCTGGGGTCCCAGCACTGAGCCCTGTGGCACCCCACTAGTGACTGCCTGCCATTCTGAAAAGGACCCGTTTATCCCGACTCTCTGCTTCCTGTCTGCCAACCAGTTCTCTATCCACGTCAGTACATTACCCCCAATACCATGTGCTTTAATTTTGCTCACCAATCTCTTGTGTGGGACCTTGTCAAAGGCAATTTTGAAAGTCCAAATATATCACATCTACTGGTTCTCCCTTGTCCACTCTACTAGTTACAGCCTCAAAAAATTCCAGAAGATTGGTCAAGCATGATTTCCATTTCATAAATCCATGCTGACTGTGTGTGTGTGTGAGTCTGTGTGAGAGTGTGCAAGTGTGTGTGTGTGTGTGTGTGAGTGTATGTGACAGCATGAGAGTGTGTGTGTGTGTGTGTGAGTCTGTGTGAGAGTGTGCGAGTGTGTGTGTGTGTGTGACAGCATGAGAGTGTGTGTGTGAGAGTGTGTGAGTGTGTGTATGAGTGTGTATGTGAGTGTGTGTCTGTGAGTGCGAGAGTGTGAGTGAGTGCGTGTGAGTGTGTGTGAGTGTGTTTGTGTGTGTGTGTGAGTGAGTGAGCGTGTGAGATTGTGTGTGTGTATGCGTGAGTGTGTCTGTGTGAGAGTGTGCATCTGAGTGTGAGTATGTGGTTGTGAGTGTGAGTGTGTGAGTGTGTGTGTGAGTGTGTGAGTGTGTGTCTGTGCGAGTGTGAGTGTGAGTGAGTGTGTGTGAGTGTGTGTGTGTGTGAGAGAGAGAGTGTCTGAGTGTGTGTTTGAGTGTAACATAGAAACATAGAAATTAGGTGCAGGAGTAGGCCATTCAGCCCTTCGAGCCTGCACCACCATTCAATAAGATCATGGCTGATCATTCCCTCAGTACCCTTTCCTGCTTTCTCTCCATACCCCTTACCGTAAGGGCCATATCTAACTCCCTCTTGAATATATCCAATGAACTGGCATCAACAACTCTCTGCGGCAGGGAATTCCACAGGTTAACAACTCTCTGAGTGAAGAAGTTTCTCCTCATCTCAGTCCTAAATGGCTTAACATTATCCTAAGACTGTGACCCCTGGTTCTGGATTTCCCCAACATCGGGAACATTCTTCTTGCATCTAACCTGTCCAGTCCCGTCAGAATTTTATATGTTTCTATGAGATCCCCTCTCATCCTTCTAAACTCCAGTGAATAAAGGCCCAGTTGATCCAGTCTCTCCTC
The DNA here is from genome assembly GCF_044704955.1 of Pristiophorus japonicus. Taxonomy (NCBI): domain Eukaryota; kingdom Metazoa; phylum Chordata; class Chondrichthyes; family Pristiophoridae; genus Pristiophorus; species Pristiophorus japonicus. The sequence continues at coordinate 73,066 of NW_027254879.1, forward strand.
ATATGTCAGTCCTGCCATCCCAGGAATCAGTCTGGTGAACCTTCGCTGCACTCCCTCAATAGCAAGAACGTCCTTCCTCAGATTAGGAGACCAAAACTGAACACAATATTCCAGGTGAGGCCTCACTAAGGCCCTGTACAACTGTAGCAACACCTCCCTGCTCCTATACTTAAATCCCCTAGCTATGAAGGCCAACATACCATTTGCCTTCTTCACCGCCTGCTGTACCTGCATGGCAACTTTCAATGACTGATGTACCATGACATCCAGGTCTCGTTGCACCTTCCCTTTTCCTAATCTGTCACCATTCAGATAATATTCTGCCTTCCTGTTTTTGCCCCCAAAGTGGATAACCTCACATTTATCCACATTATACCGCATCTGCCAAGCATTTGCCCACTCACCTAATCTGTCTAAGTCACCCTACAGACTCTTAGCATCCTCCTCACAGCTCATACCGCCACCCAGCTTAGTGTCATCTGCAAACTTGGAGATATTACACTCAATTCCTTCATGTAAATCGTTAATGTATATTGTAAAGAGCTGGGGTCCCAGCACTGAGCCCTGCGGTACCCCACTAGTCACTGCCTGCCAGTCTGAAAAGGACCCGTTTATCCCGACTCTCTGCTTCCTGTCTGCCAACCAGTTCTCTATCCACGTCAGTACATTACCCCCAATACCATGTGCTATAATTTTGCACACCAATCTCTTGTGCGGGACCTTGTCAAAGGCCTTTTGAAAGTCCAAATACACCACATCCACTGGTTCTCCCTTGTCCACTCTGCTAGTTACATCCTCAAAAAATTCCAGAAGATTGGTCAAGCATGATTTCCCCTTCATAAATCCATGCTCACTGTGTGTGTGTGTGTGTGAGTCTGTGTGAGAGTGTGCAAGTGTGTGTGTGTGTGTGTGTGTGTGTGTCTGAGTGTGAGTATGTGGTTGAGAGTGTGAGAGTGTGAGAGTGTGAGTGTGTGTGTGAGTTTGTGAGTGAGTGTGAGTTTGTGAGTGTGTGTGTGTGAGTGTGAGTGTGTGTATGTTTGTGTGTGAGTGTTTGTGTGTGTGCGTGAGTGTGTGTGCGTGAGTGTGTGTGTGTGAGTGTGTGTGTGAGTGAGTGTGAGTTTGTGAGTGTGTGTGTGTGAGTGTGAGTGTGTGTATGTTTGTGTGTGAGTGTGTGTGTGTGTCTGTGTGTGTGTGTGTGTGTGAGAGTGAGTAAGTGAGTGAATGCGTTTGTGTGTGTGTGTGAGTGAGTGTGCATGTGTGAGAGTGTGAGTGAGTGTGTGTGAGAGTGCGTGTGAGAGTGAGTAAGTGAGTTAATAGGTTTGTGTGTGAGTGTGTGAGTGAGTGTGTGAATGTGTGTGTGGGTGTGTGAGTGTATAGGTGTGTGAGTGTGTGAGGTGAGTGTGTGTGTGAGTTTGTGAGTGCGTGTGAGTGAGTGTGAGTGTGAGTGTGTGTGTTTGTGAGTGTGTGAGTGTGCATGTGAGTGTGAGTGCATGTGTGTGTGTGTGCGTGAGTGTGTGAGTGCGTGTGTGTGTCTGTGAGTGTGTGAGAGTGTGTGTGTGAGAGTGTGTGTGTGTCAGCGTGTGAGAGTGTGTGGGTGAGAGTGTGTGTGTGTGAGTGTGTGCGAGAGTGTGTGCGGGAGTATGTGTGTGGGCGTGAGTGAGTGAGTGAGTGTGTGTGTGAGAGAAAGAGAGAGAGTGTGTGAGTGCATATGTGTGAGAGTGAGAGTGTATGTGTGTGTGAGTGTGAGTGTGAGTGTGAGGGAGTGTGTGAGTGTGTGTGAGTGTGTGTGAGTCTGAGTGTGTGTGTGAGAGAGTGTGTGCATCTGTGTGTATGTGTGTGTGTGAGAGTGTGAGTGTGTGACAGAGTGTGTGTGTGCGTGAGTGTGTGTGTGCGTGAGTGTGAGTGTGTGTGAGTGTGAGTGTGTGTGAGTGTGTG
>NW_027254879.1:77500-87500 GCF_044704955.1 Pristiophorus japonicus
TGTGTATGTGAGTGTGTGTCTATGAGTGCGAGAGTGTGAGTGAGTGCGTGTGAGTGTGTGTGTGTGTTTGTGTGTGTGTGTGAGTGAGTGAGCATGTGAGATTGTCTGTGTGTATGCGTGAGTGTGTCTGTGTGTATGCGTGAGTGTGTCTGTGTGAGTGTGTGTGTCTGTGTGAGAGTGTGCGTCTGAATGTGAGTATGTGTGTGAGTGTGTGTGTGAGTGTGTGAGTGTGTGAGTGTGTGTGTGAGTGTGTGAGTGTGTGTGTGAGTGTGCGTGTGAGTGCATGTGAGTGTGTGTGTGTGCGTTTGTGTGTGTGTGTGAGAGTTTGTGTGTGAGTATGCCGTTGAGAGTGAGTGTGAGAGTGTGTGTGTGTGAGTTTGTGAGTGTGTGAGTGTGTGTATGTGTGAATGTGTGTGTGAGTGTGTGAGTGAGTGCGTGTGTGAGCTTGTGAGTGTGTGTGAGTGTGTGTTTGTGAATGTGTGTGTGAGTGTGTGTGTGTGTGTGTGAGTGTGTGTTTGTGAGTGTGTGTGAGTTTGTGAGTGTGTGAGTGTGTGTGTGAGTTTGTGAGTGTGTGAGTGTGCGTCTGTGTGTGAGTGTGAGTGTATGTATGTGTGTGTGTGTGTGTGTATGTGAGAGTGTGTGGGTGAGTGTGTGTGTGTGAGAATGTGTGTGCTTGTGTGAGAGTGTGAATGTTTGAGTATGTGTGAGAGTGCATGTGAGAGTGAGTAAGTGAGTGAATGGGTTTGTGTGTGAGTGTGTGAATGAGTGAGTGAGTGAGAGTGTGTGTGTGTATGCGTGAGTGTGTCTGTGTGAGAGTGTGCGTCTGAGTGTGAATATGTGGTTGTGAGTGTGTGTGTGAGTTTGTGAGTGTGTGAGTGTGAGTCTGAGTGAGTATGTGAGTGTGTGTCTATGAGTGCGAGAGTGTGAGTGCGTGTGAGTGTGTTTGTGTGTGTGTGTGAGTGAGTGAGCGTGTGAGATTGTGTGTGTGTATGCGTGGGTGTGTCTGTGTGAGTGTGTGTGTCTGTGTGAGTGTGTGCGTCTGAGTGTGAGTATGTGGTAAGAGTGTGTGTGTGAGTGTGTGAGTGAGTGTGTGTGTGAGTTTGTGTGTGAGTGTGTGTGTGTGAGTGCGTGTGAGTGTATGTGAGTGTGTGTGTGCGTTTGTGTGTGTGTGAATGTTTGAGCGTGTGAGAGTTTGTGTGTGAGTATGTCATTGAGAGTGTGAGTGTGTGAGTGTATGTATGTGTGAGTGTGTGTGTGTGTGTGAGTGTGTAAATGAGTGTGTGTGTGAGCTTGTGAGTGTGTGTGAGATTGTGTGTGTGTGTGTGTGTGAGTGTGTGTTTGTGAGTGTGTGTGAGTTTGTGTGAGAGTGTGAATGTTTGAGTGAGTGTGTGTGAGAGTGCATGTGAGAGTGAGTAAGTAAGTGAATGGGTTTGTGTGTGAGTGTGTGAATGAGTGAGTGAGTGTGTGTGTATGTGTGTGTGAGTGTATGAGTGTGTGTGTGTGAGTGCGTGTGTGAGTGTGTGTGAGAGTGCATGTGAGAGTGAGTAAGTAAGTGAATGGGTTTGTGTGTGAGTGAGTGAATGAGTGAGTGAGTGTGTGTGTATGTGTGTGTGAGTGTATGAGTGTGTGTGTGTGAGTGCGCGTGTGTGTGTAAGTGTGTGAGTGCGTGAGAGTGCATTTGTGTGTGTGTGTGAGATTGCGTGTGTGTATGCGTGAGTGTGTCTGTGTGAGAGTGTGTGTCTGAGTGTGAATATGTGGTTGTGAGTGTGTTTGTGAGTGTGTGTATGAGTGTGTATGTGAGTGTGTGTCTATGAGTGCGAGAGTGTGAGTGCGTGCGTGAGTGTGTTTGTGTGTGTGTGTGAGTGAGCGTGTGAGATTGTGTGTGTATGCGTGAGTGTGTCTGTGTGAGTGTGTGTGTCTGTGTGTGTGAGTGTATGAGTGTGTGTGTGTGAGTGCGTGTGTGTGTGTGTAAGTGTGTGAGTGTGTGTGAGAGTTTGTGAGTGTGTGAGTGTGTGAGTGTGTGTGTGAGTGTGCGTGTGAGAGTCTGTGTGTGAGTATGTCGTTGAGAGTGTGAGTGTGTGCGTGTGAGTTTGTGAGTGTGTGTGTGTGTGTGAGTGTGTGTGTGAGCTTGTGAGTGTTTGTGAATGTGTGTGTGTGTGTGTGTGTGCATGAGTGTGTGTTTGTGAGTGTGTGTGAGTTTGTGTGAGAGTCTGAATGTTTGAGTGAGTGTGTGTGAGAGTGCATGTGAGAGTGAGTAAGTGAGTGAATGGGTTTGTGTGTGAGTGTGTGAATGAGTGAGTGAGTGTGTGTGTATGTGTGTGTCTGTGCGAGAGTGTGCGTCTGAGTGTGAGTATGTGGTTGAGAGTGAGTGAGTGTGTGTGTGAGTTTGTTTGTGAGTGTGTGTGTGAGTGAGTGCATGTGAGTGTATGTGAGTGTGTGTGTGCGTTTGTGTGTGTGTGAGTGTTTGAGCGTGTGAGAGTTTGTGTGTGAGTATGTCGTTGTGAGTGTGTGAGTGTGTGTGTGTGAGTTTGTGAGTGTGTGTGTGAGTGTGTGTGTGTGAGAGTCCATGTGAGAGTGAGTAAGTGAGTGAATGGGTTTGTATGTGGGTGTGTGAGTGTGTGTGTGAGTTTGTGAATGTATGTGTGAGTGTGTGTGTGTGAGTGTGAGTGTGCACGTGAGTGAGTGAGTGTGAGTGCATGTGTGTGTGCGATTGTGTGAGTGAGTGAGTGTGAGTGCGTATGTGTGAGTTTGTGAGTGTGTGAGTGTGTGTGTGAGTGTGTGTGTTTGTGAGTGTGTGTGAGTTTGTGTGAGAGTGTGAATGTTTGAGTGAGTGTGTGTGAGAGTGCATGTGAGAGTGAGTAAGTGAGTGAATGGGTTTGTGTGTGAGTGTGTGAATGAGTGAGTGAGTGTGTGTGTATGTGTGTGTGAGTGTATGAGTGTGTGTGTGTGTGAGTGCGCGTGTGTGTGTGTAAGTGTGTGAGTGTGTGTGAGTGTGTTTGTGTGTGTGTGTGTGAGTGCGCGTGTGTGTGTGTAAGTGTGTGAGTGTGTGTGAGTGTGTTTGTGTGTGTGTGTGTGAGTGCGCGTGTGTGTGTGTAAGTGTGTGAGTGTGTGTGAGTGTGTTTGTGTGTGTGTGATTGGGTGAGCGTGTGAGAGTGTGTGTGTGTATGCATGAGTGTGTCTGTGTGAGAGTGTGCATCTGAGTGTGAGTATGTGGTTGTGAGTGTGTGTGAGTTTGTGAGTATGTGAGTGTGAGTCTGAGTGTGTACGTGAGTGTGTGTCTATGAGTGCGAGAGTGTGAGTGAGTGCGTGTGAGTGTGTTTGTGTGTGTGTGAGTGAGTGAGCGTGTGAGATTGTGTGTGTGTATGCGTGAGTGTGTCTGTGTGAGAGTGTGCGTCTGAGTGTGAGTATGTGGTTGAGAGTGAGTGAGTGTGTGTGTGAGTTTGTTTGTGAGTGTGTGTGTGAGTGAGTGCATGTGAGTGTATGTGAGTGTGTGTGTGCGTTTGTGTGTGTGTGTGAGTGTTTGAGCGTGTGAGAGTGAGTGTGTGAGTGTGTTTGTGAGTGTGTGAGTGTGTGTGTTTGTGAGTGTGTGAGTGTGTGTGTGAGTGTGTGAGTGAGTGTGTGTGTGAGCTTGTGAGTGTGTGTGAGTGTGTGTCTGTGTGTGAGAGTGTGTGTGTGCGTGAGTGTGTGTTTGTGAGTGTGTGTGAGTTTGTGAGTGTGTGAGTGTGCGTGTGTGTGTCTGTGTGTGTGAGTGTGAGTGTGTGAGTATATGTATGTTTGTGTGTGAGTGTGGGTGTGTGTGTGTGAGAGAGTGTGTGGGTGAGTGTGTGAGAGTGTGTGTGTGTGAGAATGTGTGTGCTTGTGTGAGAGTGTGAATGTTTGAGTGAGTGTGTGTGAGAGTGCATGTGAGAGTGAGTAATTGAGTGAATGGGTTTGTGTGTGAGTGTGTGAATGAGTGAGTGAGTGTATGAGTGTGTGTGTGTGAGTGCGCGTGTGTGTATGTAAGTGTGTGAGTGTGTGTGACAGTTTGTGAGTGTGTTTGTGTGTGTGTGTGATTATGCGAGAGTGTGTGTGTGTATGCATGAGTGTGTCTGTGTGAGTGTGTGTGTCTGTGTGAGAGTGTGCGTCTGAGTGTGAATATGTGGTTGTGAGTGTGTGTGTGAGTTTGTGAGTGTGTGAGTGTGTGTGTGAGTGTGTGTATGTGTGAGTGTGTGTGTGAGTGTGTGAGTGTGTGAGTGAGTGTGTGTGTGAGCTTGTGAGTGTGTGTGAGTGTATGTTTGTGAATGTGTGTGTGAGTGTATGTTTGTGAATGTGTGTGTGAGTGTGTGTTTGTGAGTGTGTGTGAGTTTGTGAGTGTGTGTGTGTGTGAGAGAGTGTGTGGGTGAGTGTGTGAGAGTGTGTGAATGAGTGAGTGAGTGTGTGTGTGTGAGTGTATGAGAATGTGTGTGTGTGTGTGTGTAAGTGTGTGAGTGTGTGTGAGAGTTTGTGAGTGTGTGTGAGTAAATGTGAGTGCGAGTGTGAGTGTATGTGTGTCTGTGAGAGTGTGAGTGTGGGTGTCCATGTGTGAGTGTGCATGTGAGTGAGTGAGTGTGAGTGCATGTGTGTGTGCGAGTGTGTGCGTGAGTGTGTGAGTGTGTGTGTGAGTTTGTTAGTGTGTGTGCGAGTGAGTGTGAGTGCGAGTGTGTGTGAGTGTGTGAGTGAGTGTTTGTGTGAGCTTGTGAGAGTGTGTGAGTGAGTGAGTGTGTGTGAGTTTGTGAGTGTGTGAGTGTGTGAGTGTGTCTGTGTGTGTGAGTGTGAGTGAGTGAGTGTGAGTGTATGTGTGTGTGTGTGTGAGTGAGTGAGTGTGTGTGAGTTTGTGAGTGTGTGAGTGTGTCTGTGTGTGTGAGTGTGAGTGAGTGAGTGTGAGTGTATGTATGTGTGTGTGTGTGAGTGAGTGAGTGTGTGAGTTTGACAGTGTGTGAGTGTGTGTGAGTGTGTGGGTGAGTGTGTGAGAGTGTGTGTGTGTGAGAGTGTGTGTGCATGTGTGAGAGTGTGAGTGAGTGAGTGTGTGTGAGAGTCCGTGTGAGAGTGAGTAAGTGAGTGAATGGGTTTGTGTGTGGGTGTGTGAGTATGCGTCTGTGTGTGGGCTTGTGAGTGTGTTTGTGAGTTTGTGAATGTATGTGTGAGTGTGAGTGAGTGTGTGAGTGTGTGTGTGAGTGTGCACGTGAGTGAGTGAGTGTGAGTGCATGTGTGTGTGAGAGTGTGAGTGTATGTATGTGTGTGAGTGCGTATGTGTGAGTGTGTGTGTGTGTGTGAGTGTATGTATGTGTGTGTGAGTGTGTGTGTGTGTGAGTGTGTGAGAGTGTGTGTGTGAGTGTGTGTGTGTGTGTGAGAGTGTGAGTGTATGTATGTGTGTGTGAGTGTGTGTGTGTGTGTGTGTGTGAGTGTGTGTGTGTGTGCATGTGAGAGTGTGTGGGTGAGTGTGTGAGAGTGTGTGTGCATGTGTGAGTGAGTGAGTGTGTGTGAGAGTCCATGTGAGAGTGAGTAAGTGAGTGAATGGGTTTGTGTGTGGGTGTGTGAGTATGCGTCTGTGTGTGGGCTTGTGAGTGTGTGTGAGTTTGTGAATGTATGTGTGAGTGTGAGTGTGTGTGTGAGTGTGATTGTGTGAGTGTGCATGTGAGTGAGTGAGTGTGAGTGCATGTGTGTGTGTGAGTGTGTGAGTGAGTGAGTGTGAGTGCGTATGTGTGAGTGTGAGTGTATGTATGTGTGTATGAGTGTGTGTGTGTGTGTGTGTGTGTGTGAGAGTGTGTGTGTGTATGTGTGTGTGTGTGAGAGTGTGTGTGTGTATGTGTGTATGTGTGAGAGTGTGTGTGTGTGTGCATGTGAGAGTGTGTGGGTAAGTGTGTGAGTGTGTGTGTGTGTGAGAGAGTGTGTGTGCATGTGTGAGAGTGTGAGTGAGTGAGTATGTGTGAGAGTCCGTGTGAGAGTGAGTAAGTGAGTGAATGGGTTTGTGTGTGGGTGTGTGAGTATGCGTCTGTGTGTGGGTTTGTGAGTGTGTGTGTGGGTTTGTGAGTGTGTGTGTGAGTTTGTGAATGTATGTGTGAGTGTGAGTGTGAGTGTGTGTGTGAGTGTGAGTGTGTGAGTGTGTGTGTCTGTGTGAGAGTGTGCGTCTGAGTGTGTATATGTGGTTGTGAGTGTGTGTGTGAGTTTGTGAGTATGTGAGTGTGTGTATGAGTGTGTATGTGAGTGTGTGTCTATGAGTGCGAGAGTGTGAGTGAGTGCGTGTGAGTGTGTTTGTGTGTGTGTGTGAGTGAGTGAGCGTATGAGATTGTGTGTGTGTATGCGTGAGTGTGTCTGTGTGAGTGTGTGTGTCTGTGTGAGTGTGCGTCTGAGTGTGAGTATGTGGTTGAGAGTGAGTGAGTGTGTGTGTGAGTTTGTGTGTGAGTGTGTGTGTGAGTGAGTGCGTGTGAGTGTATGTGAGTGTGTGTGTGTGTGCGTTTGTGTGTGTGTGTGAGTGTTTGAGCGTGTGAGAGTTTGTGTGTGAGTATGTCGTTGAGAGTGTGAGTGTGTTAGTGTGTGTGTGTGAGTTTGTGAGTGTGTGAGTGTGTTTGTGAGTGTGTGTATGTGTGAGTGTGTGTGTGAGTGTGTGAGTGAGTGTGTGTGTGAGCTTGTGAGTGTGTGTGAGTGTGTGTTTGTGAATGTGTGTGTGAGTGTGTGTTTGTGAGTGTGTATGAGTTTGTGAGTGTGTGAGAGAGTGTGTGTGTGTCTGTGTGAGAGTGTGTGTGTGTGAGAATGTGTGTGCTTGTGTGAGAGTGTGAATGTTTGAGTGAGTGTGTGTGAGAGTGCATGTGAGAGTGAGTAAGTGAGTGAATGGGTTTGTGTGTATGAGTGTGTGAATGAGTGAGTGAGTGTGTGTGTGAGTGTATGAGAGTGTGTGTGTGTGAGTGTGTGTGTGTAAGTGTGTGACTGTGTGTGAGAGTTTGTGAGTGTGTGTGAGTAAGTGTGAGTGCGAGTGTGAGTGTGAGTGTGTATGTGTGTGTGTGTGTGTGAGTGTGTGTGAGTTTGTGTGTATGTGAGAGTGTGAGTGTGTGTGTCCATGTGTGAGTGTGCATGTGAGTGAGTGAGTGTGAGTGCATGTGTGTGTGCGAGTGTGTGCGTGAGTGTGTGAGTGTGTGTGTGTGAGTTTGTTAGTGTGTGTGCGAGTGAGTGTGAGTGCGAGTGTGTGTGAGTGTGTGAGTGAGTGTTTGTGTGAGCTTGTGAGTGTGTGTGGGTTTGTGAGTGTGTGAGTGTGTCTGTGTGTGTGAGTGTGAGTGAGTGAGTGTGAGTGTATGTATGTGTGTGTGTGTGAGTGTGTGAGTGAGTGTGTGTGTGAGCTTGTGAGAGTGTGTGAGTGAGTGTGTGTGAGTTTGACAGTGTGTGAGTGTGTGTGAGTGTGTGGGTGAGTGTGTGTGTGTGAGAGTGTGTGTGCATGTGTGAGAGTGTGAGTGTGTGAGTGTGTGTGAGAGTCCGTGTGAGAGTGAGTAAGTGAGTGAATGGGTTTGTGTGTGGGTGTGTGAGTATGCGTCTGTGTGTGGGCTTGTGAGTGTGTGTGTGAGTTTGTGAATGTATGTGTGAGTGTGAGTATGAGTGTGTGTGTGAGTGTGTGAGTGTGCACGTGAGTGAGTGAGTGTGAGTGCATGTGTGTGTGAGAGTGTGAGTGTATGTATGTGTGTGTGAGTGTGAGTGCGTATGTGTGAGTGTGTGTGTGTGTGAGTGTATGTATGTGTGTGTGAGTGTGTGTGTGTGTGTGTGAGTGTGTGAGTGTGTGTGAGAGTGTGAGTGTATGTATGTGTGTGTGAGAGTGTGTGTGTGTGAGAGTGTGAGTGTATGTATGTGTGTGTGAGTGTGTGTGTGTGTATGTGTGTGTGTGTGAGTGTGTGTGTGTGTGCATGTGAGAGTGTGTGGGTGAGTGTGTGAGAGTGTGTGTGTGTGAGAGTGTGTGTGCATGTGTGAGAGTGTGAGTGAGTGAGTGTGTGTGAGAGTCCGTGTGAGAGTGAGTAAGTGAGTGAATGGGTTTGTGTGTGGGTGTGTGAGTATGCGTCTGTGTGTGGGCTTGTGCGTGTGTGTGTGAGTTTGTGAATGTATGTGTGAGTGTGAGTGTGTGTGTGAGTTTGTGAATGTATGTGTGAATGTGAGTGTGAGTGTGTGTGTGAGTGTGCACGTGAGTGAGTGAGTGTGAGTGCGTGTGTGTGTGCGAGTGTGTGTGTGAGTGAGTGTGAGTGCGTATGTGTGAGTGTGTGTGTGTGTGTGAGTGTGTGTGTGATTGTGTGTTTAAGTGTGTGTGTGTCTCTGTGTATGTGTGTATGAGAGTGTGAGTGTATGTATGTGTGTGTGAGTGTGCACGTGAGTGAGTGAGTGTGAGTGCATGTGTGTGTGCGAATGTGTGTGTGAGTGCATATGTGTGAGTGTGTGTGTGTGTGAGTGTGTGTGTGTGTCTGTGTATGTGTGTGTGTGAGAGTGTGAGTGTATGTATGTGTGTGTGAGTGTGTGTGTGTGTGAGAGTGTGTGTGTGAGTTTGTGAGTGTGTGTGTGAGTGAGTGTGAGTGCGTGTGTGTGAGTGTGTGTGAGAGTGTGAGTGTATGTGTGTGTGTGCGTGTGTGTGTGAGAGAGAGTGTGTGTGTGAGAGTGAGAGTGAGAGTGAGAGTGTATGTGTGTGAGTGTGTGTGTGTGAGTGTGTCTGTGTCTGTGAGTGTGAGTGAGTGAGTGTGAGTGTATGTGTGTGTGTGAGTGTGTGTGTGTGCGCATGTGTGAGAGTGTGAGTGAGTGAGTGTGTGTGAGAGTCCGTGTGAGAGTGAGTAAGTGAGTGAATGGGTTTGTGTGTGGGTGTGTGAGTATGTGTCTGTGTGTGGGCTTGTGAGTGTGTGTGTGAGTTTGTGAATGTATGTGTGAGTGTGAGTGTGAGTGTGTGTGTGAGTTTGTGAATGTATGTGTGAGTGTGAGTGTAAGTGTGTGTGTGAGTGTGCATGTGAGTGAGTGAGTGTGAGTGTGTGTGTGTGTGCGAGTGTGTGTGTGAGTGAGTGTGAGTGCGTATGTGTGAGTGTGTGTGTGTGAGTGTGTGTGTGAGTGTGTGTGTGAGTGTGTGTTTAAGTGTGTGTGTGTGTCTCTGTGTATGTGTGTATGAGAGTGTGAGTGTATGTATGTGTGTGTGAGTGTGTGTGTGTGTGAGTGTGTGTGTGAGTTTGTGAGTGTGTGTGTGAGTGCGTGTGAGTGTGTGTGTGAGTGAGTGTGAGTGAGTGTGTGAGAGTGTGTGTGTGAGTTTGTGAGAGTGTGAGTGCGTGTGTGTGTGTGTGTGAGTGTGTGTGTGTGAGTGTGAGTGTATGTATGTGTGTGTGAGTGTGTGTGTGTGTGTATGTGAGAATGTGTGTGTGTGAGTTTGTGAGTACGTGTGTGTGAATGTGTGTGTGTGAGTGTGAGTGCGTGTGTGTGTGTGTGTGTGAGTTTGTGAGTACGTGTGTGTGAATGTGTGTGTGTGTGTGAGTGTGAGTGCGTGTGTGTGAATGTGTGAGTGTGAGTGTGAGTGTGTGCGTGTGTGAGAGTGTGTGTGTAAGTGAGTGTATGTGAGTTTGTGAGTGTGTGAGTGTGTGTGAGTTTGTGAGTGTGTGTGTGTGAGTGTGAGTGTATGTGTGAGTGTGTGTGTGTGCGCATGTGTGAGAGTGTGAGTGAGTGAGTGAGTGAGTGAATGGGTTTGTGTATGGGCTTGTGAGTGTGTGTGTGAGTTTGTGAATGTATGTGTGAGTGTGTGTGTGAGTTTGTGAGTCAGTGTGAGTGTGTGTGTGTGTGAGTGTGCACGTGAGTGAGTGAGTGTGAGTGCGTATGTGTGAGTGTGTGAGTGAGTGTGAGTGTGAGTGTGTGTGTGTGTCTCTGTGTATGTGTATGTTTGAGAGTGTGAGTATGTATGTGTGTGTGAGTGTGTGTGTGAGAGTGTGAGTGTATGTATGTGTGTGTGAGCGTGTGAGTGTATGTATGTGTGTGTGAGTGTGTGTGT
>NW_027254879.1:95000-97500 GCF_044704955.1 Pristiophorus japonicus
GAGTTTGTGATTGCGTGTGAGTGAGTGTGAGTGTGTGTGTGAGTGTGAGTGTGTGTGAGTGTGTGAGTGTGCATGTGAGTGATTGAGTGTGAGTGCATGTGTGTGTGTGAGTGCGTGTGTGTGTCTGTGAGTGTGTGAGACTGTGAGAGTGTGTGTGCGTCTGTGTGTATGTGTGTGTGTGAGAGTGTGAGTGTGTGACAGAGTGTGTGTGTGTGTGTCAGCGTGTGAGAGTGTGTGTGTGAGAGTGTGTGTGTGTGTGCGTGTGTGCGAGAGTGTGTGCGGGAGTATGTGTGTGGGCGTGAATGAGTGAGTGTGTGTGTGTGTGTGTGAGAGAGAGAGAGAGAGTGTGTGAGTGCATATGTGTGAGAGTGAGAGTGTATGTGTGTGTGAGTGTGCTAGTGTGAGTGAGTGTGTGTGTGAGTGGGTGTGTGTGTGTGTGTGAGTGTGTGTGAGTCTGAGTGTGTGTGTGAGTGGGTGTGTGTGAGTGTGTGTGTGTGAGTGTGCGAATGTGTGTGTGAGTGTGAGTGTGAGGGAGTGTGTGAGTGTGAGGGAGTGTGTGAGTGTGTGTGTGTGAGTGTGTGTGAGTCTGAGTGTGTGTTTGAGAGAGTGTATGTGTGTGTGTGAGAGTGTGAGAGTGTGAGTGTTTGACAGAGTGTGTGTGTGCGCGTGAGTGTGTGTGAGTATGTGTATGGGAGCGTGTGAATGTGTGTGTGTATGTGTGTGTGAGAGCGTGTGTGTGTGTGTGTATGTGTGTGTGAGAGCGTGTGTGTGTGTGTGCGAGAGTGTGTGCAGGAGTGTGTGTGTGGGCGTGAGTGAGTGAGTAAGTGAGTGAGTGTGTGTGTGTGTGAGAGAGAGAGAGAGAGTGTGTGAGTGCATGTGTGTGAGAGTGAGAGTGTGTGTGTGAGTGTGCGAGTATGAGTGTGTATGAGTGTGTGAGAGTGAGAGTGTGTGGGTGTGTTTGTGTGTGCGTGTGCGAGTGTGTGTGTGTGCGAGTGTGAGTATGAGTGTGTGTGTGTGTGTGTGAGTGTGAGAGAGTGTGTGAGTGTGTGTGTGAGTGTGTGTGAGAGAGTGTGTGAGTGTGTGTGTGTGTGTGTGTGAATGAGTGTGTATCTGTGTGTGTGTGTGAGTGTGAGTGTGCGTGTGTGTGAGAGTGTGTGTGAGCATGTGAGTGTGTTTGTGAGTGTGTGTGTGTGCATGTGAGAGTGTGTATGCGTGTGTGGGTGAGTGTGTGTGAGTGTGAGAGAGTGTGTGTGTGTGTGAGTGTAACATAGACAATAGGTGCAGGAGTAGGCCATTCGGGCCTTCGAGCCTGCACTGCCATTCAATGAGTTCATGACTGATCATTCCCTCAGTACCCCTTTCCTGCTTTCTCTCCATACCCTTTGATCCCTTTAGCCGTAAGGGCCATATCTAACTCCCTCTTGAATATATCCAATGAACTGGCCTCAACAACTCTCTGCGGCAGGGAATTCCACAGGTTCACAACTCTCTGAGTGAAGAAGTTTCTCCTCATCTCAGTCCTAAATGGCTTACCCCTTATCCTTAGACTGTGACCCCTGGTTCTGGACTTCCCCAACATCGGGAACATTCTTCCTGCATCTAACCTGTCCAATCCCGTCAGAATTTTATATGTTTCCATGAGATCCCCTCTCATCCTTCTGAACTCCAGTGAATACAAGCCCAGTCGATCCTGTCTTTCCTCATATGTCAGTCCCGCCATCCCGGGAATCAGTCTGGTGAACCTTCGCTGCACTCCCTCAATAGCAAGAATGTCCTTCCTCAGGTTAGGAGACCAAAACTGTACACAATACTCCAGGTGTGGCCTCACCAAGGCCCTGTACAACTGTAGCAACACCTCCCTGCCCCTGTACTCAAATCCCCTCGCTATGAAGGCCAACATGCCATTTGCTTTCTTAACCGCCTGCTGTACCTGCATGCCAACCTTCAATGACTGATGTACCATGACACCCAGGTCTCGTTGCACCTCTCCTTTTCCTAATCTGCCGCCATTCAGATAATAGTCTGTCTCTCTGTTTTTACCACCAAGGTGGATAACCTCACATTTATCCACATTATACTTCATCTGCCATGCATTTGCCCACTCACCTATCCTATCCAAGTCACTCTGCAGCCTCATAGCATCCTCCTCGCAGCTCACACTGCCACCCAACTTAGTGTCATCCGCAAATTTGGAGATATTACACTGAATTCTTTCATCCAAATCATTAATGTATATTGTAAATAGCTGGGGTCCCAGCACTGAGCCCTGCGGTACCCCACTAGTCACTGCCTGCCATTCTGAAAAGGACCCGATTATTCCTACTCTCTGCTTCCTGTCTGCCAACCAGTTCTCTATCCACGTCAGTACATTACCCCCAATACCATGTGCTTTAATTTTGCTCACCAATCTCTTGTGTGGGACCTTGTCAAAAGCCTTTTGAAAGTCCAAATATACCACATCCACTGGTTCTCCTTGTCCACTCTACTAGTTACATCCTCA
>NW_027254879.1:100000-102500 GCF_044704955.1 Pristiophorus japonicus
GAGAGTGTGTGTGTGTGTGAGTGTAACATAGACAATAGGTGCAGGAGTAGGCCATTCGGGCCTTCGAGCCTGCACCACCATTCAATATGATCATGACTGATCATTCCCTCAGTACCCTTTCCTGCTTTCTCTCCATACCCTTTGATCCCTTTAGCCGTAAGGGCCATATCTAACTCCCTCTTGAATATATCCAATGAACTGGCATCAACTACTTTCTGTGGTAGAGAATTCCACAGGTTCACCACTCTCTGGGTGAAGAAGTTTCTCCTCATCTCGGTCCTAAATGGCTTACCCCTTATCCTTAGACTGTGACCCCTGGTTCTGGACTTCCCCAACATCGGGAACATTCTTCCTGCATCTAACCTGTCTAAACCCGTCAGAATTTTATATGTTTCCATGAGATCCCCTCTCATTCATCTAAACTCCTGTGAATATAAGCCCAGTCGATCCTGTCTTTCCTCATATGTCAGTCCCGCCATCCCGGGAATCAGTCTGGTGAACCTTCGCTGCACTCCCTCAATAGCAAGAATGTCCTTCCTCAAGTTAGGAGACCAAAACTGTACACAATACTCCAGGTGTGGCCTCACCAAGGCCCTGTACAACTGTAGCAACACCTCCCTGCCCCTGTACTCAAATCCCCTCGCTATGAAGGCCAACATGCCATTTGCTTTCTTAACCGCCTGCTGTACCTGCATGCCAACCTTCAATGACTGATGTACCATGACACCCAGGTCTCGTTGCACCTCCCCTTTTCCTAATCTGCCGCCATTCAGATAATAGTCTGTCTCTCTGTTTTTGCCACCAAAGTGGATAACCTCACATTTATCCACATTATACTTCATCTACCATACATTTGCCCACTCACCTAACCTGTCCAAGTCACCCTGCAGCCTCATAGCATCCTCCTCACAGCTCACACCAGCACCCAGTTTAGTGTCATCTGCAAACTTGGAGATATTACACTGAATTCTTTCATCCAAATCATTAATGTATATTGTAAATAGCTGGGGTCCCAGCACTGAGCCCTGCGGCACCCCACTAGTCACTGCCTGCCATTCTGAAAAGGACCCGTTTATCCCGACTCTCTGCTTCCTGTCTGCCAACCAGTTCTCTATCCACGTCAGTACATTACCCCCAATACCATGTGCTTTAATTTTGCTCACCAATCTCTTGTGTGGGACCTTGTCAAAAGCCTTTTGAAAGTCCAAATATACCACATCCACTGGTTCTCCCTTGTCCACTCTGCTTGGTACATCCTCAAGAAATTCCAGAAGATTGGTCAAGCATGATTTCCATTTCATAAATCCATGCTGACTGTGTGTGTGTGTGAGTCTGTGTGAGAGTGTGCAAGTGTGTGTGTGTGTGTGTGTGAGTGTATGTGACAGCATGAGAGTGTGTGTGTGTGTGTGTGAGTGTGTGTATGAGTGTGTATGTGAGTATGTGTCTGTGAGTGCGAGAGTGTGAGTGAGTGCGTTTGTGTGAGTGTGTGTGTCTGTGTGAGAGTGTGCATCTGAGTGTGAGTATGTGGTTGTGAGTGTGTGTGTGAGTTTGTGAGTGTGAGTGTGAGTGTGAGTGTGTGAGTGTGTGAGTGTGTGTGAGAGTGTGTGAGTGTGTGTATGAGTGTGTATGTGAGTGTGTATGTGAGTGTGTGTCTATGAGTGCGAGAGTGTGAGTGAGTGCGTGTGAGTGTGTGTGAGTGTGTTTGTGTGTGTGTGTGAGTGAGTGAGCGTGTGAGATTGTGTGTGTGTATGCGTGAGTGTGTCTGTGTGAGTGTGTGTGTCTGTGTGAGAGTGTGCGTCTGAGTGTGAGTATGTGGTTGAGAGTGTGTGTGTGAGTGTGTGTGTGAGTGTGTGTGTGAGTGAGTGTGTGGGTGAGTTTGTGAGTGTGTGAGTGTGTGAGTGTGTGAGTGTGTGTGTGAGTGCGTGTGAGTGCATGTGAGTGTGTGTGTGTGCGTTTGTGTGTGAGTATGCCGTTGAGAGTGTGAGTGTGAGAGTGTGAGTGTGAGAGTGTGTGTGAGAGTTTGTGAGTGTGTGAGTGTGTGTGTGAGTGTATGTATGTGTGTGTGTGTGTGTGTGAGTGTGTAAATGAGTGTGTGTGTGAGCTTGTGAGTGAGAGTGTGTGAGTTTGTGTGAGAGTGTGAATGTTTGAGTGAGTGTGTGTGAGAGTGCATGTGAGAGTGAGTAAGTGAGTGAATGGGTTTGTGTGTGAGAGTGTGAATGAGTGAGTGAGTGTGTGTGTATGTGTGTGTGAGTGTATGAGTGTGTGTGTGTGAGTGCGTGTGTGAGTGCGTGTGTGAGTGCGTGTGTGAGTGTGTGTGAGAGTTTGTGAGTGCGTTTGTGTGTATGTGTGATTGAGTGAGCGTGTGAGATTGTGTGTGTGTATGCGTGAGTGTGTCTGTGTGAGTGTGTGTGTCTGTGTGAGAGTGTGTGTCTGAGTGTGAGTATGTGGTTGTGAGTAAGTGTGTGAGTTTGTGAATGTGTGTATGAGTGTGTATGTGAGT
>NW_027254879.1:112500-149863 GCF_044704955.1 Pristiophorus japonicus
CCCAGACCCCAGGTCACAGGTCACAGAACCAAGACCCCAGGTCACAGGGCCCAGACCCCAGGTCACTGGTCACAGAACCCAGGTCACAGGTCACAGACCCCAGGTCACGGGGCCCAGAGCCCAGGTCACAGGGCCCAGACCCCAGGTCACAGGGCCCAGACCCCAGGTCACAGGGACCAGACCCCAGGGCCCAGGTCACAGGGCACAGAGCCCAGACCGCAGGTCATAGGGCCCAGGTCACAGGTCCCAGGTCACAGAGCCCTGACCCCAGGTCACGGGGCCCAGAGCCCAGGTCACAGGGCCCAGACCCAAGGTCACGGGGCCCAGACCACAGGTCACAGGGACCAGACCCCAGGGCCCAGGTCACAGGGCACAGAGCCCAGACCGCAGGTCATAGGGCACATACCGCAGGTCACAGGTCACAGGGCCCAGACCCCAGGTCACAGGTCACAGGGCCCAGACCCCAGGTCACAGGGCCCAGACCCCAGGTCACAGGTCTCAGGGCCCAGACCCCAGGTCACAGGTCACAGAACCAAGACCCCAGGTCACAGGGCCCAGACCCCAGGTCACAGGTCACAGAACCCAGGTCACAGGTCACAGACCCCAGGTCACGGGGCCCAGAGCCCAGGTCACAGGGCCCAGACCCAAGGTCACGGGGCCCAGACCACAGGTCACAGGGACCAGACCCCAGGGCCCAGGTCACAGGGCACAGAGCCCAGACCGCAGGTCATAGGGCACATACCGCAGGTCACAGGTCACAGGGCCCAGACCCCAGATCACAGGTCTCAGGGCCCAGACCCCAGGTCACAGGTCACAGAACCAAGACCCCAGGTCTCAGGGCCCAGACCCCAGGTCACAGGGCCCAGACCCCAGGTCACAGAGCGCAGACCCCAGGTCACGGGGCCCAGACCCCAGGTCACAGGGCCCAGGTCACAGGCCCCAGAGCCCTGACCCCAGGTCACAGGTCACAGAGCCCAGACCCCAGGTCACGGGGCCCAGACCCCAGGTCACAGGTCACAGAGCCCAGACCGCAGGTCACAGGGCCCAGACCCCAGGTCACAGGGCCCAGAGCCCAGACCCCAGGTCACAGGGCCCAGACCCCAGGGTCCAGGTCACAGGGCCCAGACCCCAGGTCACAGGGCCCAGACCCCAGGTCACAGGTCACAGAGCCCAGAACTCAGGTCACGGGGCACAGAACCCAGGTCACAGGTCACAGTGCCCAGACCCCAGGTCACAGGGCCCAGACCCCAGGTCACAGGGCCCAGACCCCAGGTCACAGGTCACAGACCCCAGGTCACAGAACCCAGGTCACAGGTCACAGAGCCCAGGTCACGGGGCCCAGAGCCCAGGTCACAGGGCCCAGACCCCAGGTCACAGGGCCCAGACTCCAGGTCACAGGTCACAGAGCCCAGGTCACAGGGCCCAGGTCACAGGTCACAGACCCCAGGTCACGGGGCCCAGACCCCAGGTCACAGGTCACAGAGCGCAGACCCCAGTTCACGGGGCCCAGACCCCAGGTCACAGGTAACAGACCCAAGGTCACGGGGCCCAGACCACAGGTCACAGGGACCAGACCCCAGGGCCAAGGTCACAGGGCACAGAGCCCAGACCGCAGGTCATAGGGCCCAGGTCACAGGTCCCAGGTCACAGAGCCCTGACCCCAGGTCACAGGGCCCAGACCCCAGGTCACGGGGCCCAGACCCCAGGTCACAGGGCCCAGGTCACAGGTCCCAGAGCCCTGAGCCCAGGTCACAGGGCCCAGACCCCAGGTCACAGGTCACAGGGCCCAGACCCCAGGTCACAGGTCACAGAGCCCAGACCACAGGTCACGGGGCCCACACCCCAGGTCACAGGTCACAGAGCCCAGACCGAAGGTCACAGGGCCCAGAGCCCAGACCCCAGGTCACAGGGCCCAGACCCCAGGTCACAGGGCCCAGAGCCCAGACCCCAGGTCACAGGGCACAGACCCCAGGGTCCAGGTCACAGGGCCCAGACCCCAGGTCACAGGGCCCAGACCCCAGGTCACAGGTCACTGAGCCCAGAACTCAGGTCACGGGGCCCAGACCCCAGGTCACAGGTCACAATGCCCAGACCCCAGGTCATAGGGCCCAGACCCCAGGTCACGGGGTCACAGAGCCCAGACCCCAGGGCCCAGGTCACAGGGCCCAGACCCCAGGTCACAGGGCCCAGACCCCAGGTCACAGGTCACAGGGCCCAGACCCCAGGTCACAGGGCCCAGACCCCAGGTCACAGGTCACAGGGCCCAGTCCCCAGGTCACAGGTCACAGGGCCCAGACCCCAGGTCACGGGGCCCAGACCCCAGATCACAGGGCACAGACCCAAGGTCACAGGGCCAAGGTCACAGGTCCCAGGTCACAGGGCCCAGACCCCAGCTCACGGGGCCCAGACCCCAGGTCACAGATCACAGGGCCCAGACCCCAGGTCACAGGTCACAGGGCCCAGGTCACAGGGCCCAGACCCCAAGTCACGGGGCCCAGGTCACAGGTCACAGGGCCCAGACCCCAGGTCACAGGGCCCAGACCCCAAACCCCAGATCACAGGTCACAGAGCCCAGGTCACAGGGCCCAGACCCCAGGTCACAGGTCACAGGGCCCAGACATCAGGTCACAGGGCCCAGACCCAAGGTCACAGGGCCCAGACCCCAGGTCACAGGGCCCATACCGCAGGTCACAGGTCACAGGGCCCAGACCCCAGGTCACAGGTCACAGGGCCCAGACCCCAGGTCACAGGTCACAGAACCCAGACCCCAGGTCACAGGTCCCAGACCCCAGGTCACAGGTCACAGACCCCAGGTCACAGAACCCAGGTCACAGGTCACAGACCCCAGGTCACGGGGCCCAGAGCCCAGGTCACAGGGCCCAGACCCCAGGTCACAGGGCCCAGACCCCAGGTCACAGGTCACAGAGCCCAGGTCACAGGGCCCAGGTCACAGGTCACAGACCCCAGGTCACGGGGCCCAGACCCCAGGTCGCAGGTCACAGAGCGCAGACCCCAGTTCACGGGGCCCAGACCCCAGGTCACAGACCCAAGGACACGGGGCCCAGACCACAGGTCACAGGGACCAGACCTCAGGGCCCAGGTCACAGCGCACAGAGCCCAGACCGCAGGTCATAGGGCCCAGGTCACAGGTCCCAGGTCACAGAGCCCTGACCCCAGGTCACAGGGCCCAGACCCCAGGTCATAGAGCGCAGACACCAGGTCACGGGGCCCAGACCCCAGGTCACAGGGCCCAGGTCACAGGTCCCAGAGCCCTGACCCCAGGTCACAGGGCCCAGACCCCAGGTCACGGGGTCACAGAGCCCAGACCCCAGGGCCCAGGTCACAGGGCCCAGACCCCAGGTCACAGGGCCCAGACCCCAGGTCACAGGGCCCAGAGCCCAGACCCCAGGTCAGGGGACCCAGACCCCAGGTCACAGGGCCCAGACCCCAGGTCACAGGGACCAGACCCCAGGTCACAAGTCACAGAGCCCAGACCCCAGGTCACAGAGCCCAGACCCCAGGTCACGGTGCCCAGACCCCAGGTCACAGGGCCCAGACCCCAGGTCACAGGGCCCAGACCCCAGGTCACAGGTCACAGAGCCCAGACCCCAGGTCACGGGGCCCAGACCCCAGGTCACAGGGCCCAGACCCCAGGTCACAGGGCCCAGACCCCAGGTCACGGGGTCACAGAGCCCAGACCCCAGACCCCAGGTCACAGGGCCCAGACCCCAGGTCACAGAGCCCAGACCCCAGGTCACAGGGCCCAGAGCCCAGACCCCAGGTCAGGGGGCCCAGACCCCAGGTCACAGGGCCCAGAGCACAGACCCCAGGTCAGGGGGCCCAGACCCCAGGTCACAGGGCCCAGACCCCAGGTCACAGGGCCCAGATACCAGGTCACAGGTCACAGAGCCCAGACCCCAGGTCACGGGGCCCAGACCCCAGGTCACAGGGCCCAGACCCCAGGTCACAGGTCACAGAGCCCAGACCCCAGGTCACGGGGCCCAGACCCCAGGTCACAGGGCCAAGACCCCAGGTCACAGGGCCCAGACCCCAGGTCACAGGTCACAGAGCCCAGACCCCAGGTCACGGGGCCCAGACCCCAGGTCACAGGGCCCAGACCCCAGGTCACAGGGCCCAGACCCCAGGTCACGGGGCCCAGACCCCAGGTCACAGGGCCCAGGTCACAGGTCCCAGGTCACAGAGCACGACCTCGCTTGGATACCCAGGTCCCGGAGCCCTGACCCCAGGTCACAGAGCCCTGACCCCAGGTCACAGGTCACAGAGCCCTGACCCCAGGTCACAGGTCACAGACCCCAGGTCACAGGGCCTAGGTCACAGGGCCTAGGTTACAGGGCCTAGGTCACAAAGCATGACCCAACTCGGAGCCCAGGTCCCGGAGCCCTGACCCCAGGTCACAGGGCCCAGACCCCAGGTCACAGGACCCAGACCCCAGGTCACAGGGCCAAGACCACAGGTCACAGGTCACAGGGCCCAGACCCCAGATCACAGGGCCCAGTCCCCAGGTCATAGGTCACAGGTCACAGAGCACGGCCCGGCTTGGAGCACAGGTCCCGGAGCCCTGACCCCAGGTCACAGGGTCCAGACCCCAGGTCACACACACTGACTCTCACTGGGGTACAGTCCCACACACACTGAATCTCACTGGGGTACGGGTCCCACACACACTGACTCTCACTGGGGTACAGTCCCACACACACTGACTCTCACTGGGGTACAGTCCCACACACACTGACTCTCACTGGGGTACAGTCCCCCACACACACTGACTCTCACTGGGGTACAGTCCCACACACACTGACTCTCACTGGGGTACAGTCCCACACACACTGACTCTCACTGGGGTAGAGTCCCACACACACTGACTCTCATGGGGTACAGTCCCACACACACAGACTCTCACTGGGGTACAGTCCCACACACACACTGACTCTCACTGGGGTACAGTCCCACACACACTGACTCTCACTGGGGTACATGTCCCACACACATACTGACTCTCATGGGGTAAAGTCCCACACACACTGACTCTCACTGGGGTACAGTCCCACACACACTGACTCTCACTGGGCAACAGTCCCACACACACTGACTCTCAAGGACGACAGTCCCACAAACACTGACTCTCACTGGTGTACAGTCCCACACACACTGACTCTCACTGGGGTACAGTCCCACACACACTGACTCTCACTGGGGTACAGTCTCACACACACTGACTCTCACTGGGGTACAGGTCCCACACACACTGACTCTCACTGGGGTACAGTCCCACACACACTGACTCTCACTGGGGCACAGTCCCACACACACTGACTCTCACTGGGGTACAGTCCAACGCACACTGACTCTCACTGGGGTATTGTTCCACACACACTGACTCTCACTGGGGTACAGTCCAACACACACTGACTCTCACTCGGGTATGGGTCCCACAAACACTGACTCTCACTGGTGTACGGGTCCCACACACACTGACTCTCACTGGGGTACAGTCCCACACACACTGACTCTCACTGGGGTACAGTCCCACACACACTGACTCTCACTGGGGTACAGTCCCACACACACTGAATCTCACTGGGGTACAGTCCCACACACACTGACTCTCACTGGGATACAGTCCCAAACACACTGACTCTCACTGGGGTACAGTTCCACACACACTGACTCTCACTGGTGTACAGTCCCACACACACTGACTCTCACTGGTGGACAGTCCCACACACACTGTCACTCACTGGGGTACGGGTCCCACACACACTGACTCTCACTGGGGTACAGACCCACAAACACTGACTCTCACTGGGGTACAGTCCCACACACACTGACTCTCACTGGGGTACAGTCCCACACACACTGAATCTCACTGGGGTACAGTCCCACACACACTGACTCTCACTGGGGTACAGTCCCACACACACTGACTCTCACTGGGGTACAGTCCCACACACACTGACTCTCACTGGGGTACAGTCCCACACACACTGACTCACACTGGGGTACAGTCCCACACACACTGACTCTCACTGGGGTACAGTCCCACACACACTGACTCTCACTGGTGAACAGTCCCACAAACACTGACTCTCACTGGGGTACAGTCCCACACACACTGACTCTCACTGGGGTACAGTCCCACACACACTGACTCTCACTGGGGTACAGTCCCACACACACTGACTCTCACTGGCGTACGGGTCCCACACACACTGACTCTCACTGGGGTACAGTCCCACACACACTGACTCTCACTGGGGTACAGTCCCACACACACTGACTCTCACTGGGGTACAGTCCCACACACACTGACTCTCACTGGGGTACAGTACCACACACACTGTCTCTCACTGGGGTACAGTGCAACGCACACTGACTCTCACTGGTGCACAGTCCCACACACACTGACTCTCACTGGGGTACAGTCCAACACACACTGACTCTCACTCGGGTATGGGTCCAACACACACTGACTCTCAGTGGTGTATGGGTCCCACACACACTGATTCTCACTGGTGTACGGGTCCCACACACACTGACTCTCACTGGGGTACAGTCCCACACACACTGACTCTCACTGGGGTACAGTCCCACACACACTGACTCTCACTGGGGTGCAGTCCCACACACACTGAATCACACTGGGGTACAGTCCCACACACACTGACTCTCACTGGGGTACAGTCCCACACACACTGACTCTCACTGGGGTACAGTCCCACACACACCAACTCTCACTGGGGTACGGGTCCCACACACTCTGACTCTCACTGGGGTACAGTCCCACACACACTGACTGTCATTGGGTACGGGTCCCACACACATTGACTCTCACTGGGGTACGGGTCCCACACACACTGACTCTCACTGGGGTACAGTCCCACACACACTGACTCTCACTGGGGTACAGTCCCACACACACTGACTCGCACTGGGGTACAGATCCCACACACACTGACTCTCACTGGAGTACAGTCCCTCACACACTGACTCTCACTGGGGTACAGTCCCACACACACAGACTCCCACTGGGATACGGGGCTCACAGACACTGACTCTCACTGGGGTACAGTCCCACACGCACTGACTCTCAGTGGCGTACAGTCCCACACACACTGACTCGAACTGGGGTACAGTCCCACACACACTGACTCTCACTGGGTTACAGTCCCACACACACTGACTCTCACTGGGGTACAGTCCCACACACACCAACTCTCACTGGGGTACGGGTCCCACACACACTGACTCTCACTGGGGTACAGTCCCACACACACTGACTCTCACTGGGGTACAGTGCCACACACACTGACTCTCACTGGGGTACAGTTCCACGCACAGTGACTCTCACTGGGGTACGGGTCCACACACTCTGACTCTCACTGGGGTACAGTCCCACACACACTGACTCTCACTGGGGTACAGTCCCACACACACTGACTCTCACTGGGGTACAGTCCCACACACACTGAATCTCACTGGAGTACAGTCCCACAAACACTGACTCTCACTGGGTTACAGTCCCACACACACTGACTCTCACTGGGGTACAGTCCCACACACACTGACTCTCACTAGGGTACAGTCCCACACACTGACTCTCACTGGGGTACAGTCCCATAAACACTGACTCTCACTGGGGTACAGTCCCACACACATTGACTCTCACTGGGGTACAGTCCAACACACACTGACTCTCACTGGGGTACAGTCCCACACACACTGATTCTCACTGGGGTACACTCCCACACACACTGACTCACACTGGGGTATGGGTCCCACACACACTGACCCTCACTCGGGTACGGGACCCACACACACTGACTCTCACTGGTGTACAGTCCCACACACATTGACTCTCACTGGGGTACAGTCCCACACACACTGACTCTCAGTGGGGTACAGTCCCACACACACTGATTCTCACTGGGGTACACTCCCACACACACTGACTCACACTGGGGTATGGGTCCCACACACACTGACTCTCACTGGGGTACGCGTCCCACACACACTGATTCTCACTGGGATACGGGTCCCACACACACTGACTCTCACTGGGTTACAGTCCCACACACACTGACTCTCACTGGGGTACAGTCCCACACACACTGACTCTCACTGGGGTACAGTCCCACACACACTGACTCTCACTGGGGTACAGTCCCACACACACTGACTCTCACTGGGGTACAGTCCCACACACACTGACTCTCACTGGGATACGGGTCCCACACACACTGACTCTCACTGGGGTACAGTCCCACACACACTGACTCTCACTGTACAGTCCCACACACACTGACTCTCACTGGGGTGCAGTCCCACACGCACTGACTCTCACTGGTGTACAGGTCCCACACACACTGACTCTCACTGGGGTACAGTCCCACACACACTGACTCTCACTGGGGTACAGTCCCACACACACTGACTCTCACTGGGGTGCAGTCCCACACACACTGATTCACACTGGGGTACAGTCCCACACACACTGACTCTCACTGGCGTACAGTCCCACACACACTGACTCTCACTGGGGTACAGTCCCACACACACCAACTCTCACTGGGGTACGGGTCCCACACACTCTGACTCTCACTGGGGTACAGTCCCACACACACTGACTGTCATTGGGTACGGGTCCCACACACACTGACTCTCACTGGGGTACAGTCCCTCACACACTGACTCTCACTGGAGTACAGTCCCACACACACTGACTCTCACTGGGATACAGTCCAACACACACTGACTCACACTGTGGTACAGTCCCACACAAACTGACTCTCACTGGGGTACAGTCCAACACACACTGACTCTCAGTGGTGTATGGGTCCCACACACACTGATTCTCACTGGTGTACGGGTCCCACACACACTGACTCTCACTGGGGTACAGTCCCACACACACTGACTCTCACTGGGGTACAGTCCCACACACACTGACTCTCACTGGGGTGCAGTCCCACACACACTGACTCTCACTGGGGTACAGTCCCACACACACTGACTCTCACTGGGGTACAGATCCCACACACACTGACTCTCACTGGGGTACACGTCCCACACACACTGAATCACACTGGGGTACAGTCCCACACACACTGACTCTCACTGGGGTACAGTCCCACACACACTGACTCTCACTGGGGTACAGTCCCACACACACCAACTCTCACTGGGGTACGGGTCCCACACACTCTGACTCTCACTGGGGTACAGTCCCACACACACTGACTGTCATTGGGTACGGGTCCCACACACATTGACTCTCACTGGGGTACGGGTCCCACACACACTGACTCTCACTGGGGTACAGTCCCACACACACTGACACTCACTGGGGTACAGTCCCACACACACTGACTCGCACTGGGGTACAGATCCCACACACACTGACTCTCACTGGAGTACAGTCCCTCACACACTGACTCTCACTGGGGTACAGTCCCACACACACAGACTCCCACTGGGATACGGGGCTCACAGACACTGACTCTCACTGGGGTACAGTCCCACACGCACTGACTCTCAGTGGCGTACAGTCCCACACACACTGACTCGAACTGGGGTACAGTCCCACACACACTGACTCTCACTGGGTTACAGTCCCACACACACTGACTCTCACTGGGGTACAGTCCCACACACACCAACTCTGACTGGGGTACGGGTCCCACACACACTGACTCTCACTGGGGTACAGTCCCACACACACTGACTCTCACTGGGGTACAGTCCCACACACACTGACTCTCACTGAGGTACGGGTCCCACACAAACTGATTCTCACTGGGGTACAGTCCCACACACACTGACTCTCACTGGGGTACAGTCCCACACACACTGACTCTCACTGGGGTACGGGTCCCACACACACTGACTCTCACTGGGGTACAGTCCCACACACACTGACTCTCACTGGGGTACAGTCCCACACATACTGACTCTCACTGGGGTACAGTCCCACACACACTGACTTTCACTGGGGTACAGTCCCACACACACTGACTCTCACTGGGGTACGGGTCCCACACACACTGACTCTCACTGGGGTACAGTCCCACACACACTGACTCTCACTGGGGTACAGTCCCACACACACTGACTCTCACTGGGGTACAGTCCCACACACACTGACTCTCACTGGGGTACGGGTCCACACACTCTGACTCTCACTGGGGTACAGTCCCACACACACTGACTCTCACTGGCGTACAGTCCCACACAGACTGACTCTAACTGGGGTACAGTCCCACACACACTGACTCTCACTGGGGTGCAGTCCCACACACACTGACTCTCACTGGGGTGCAGTCCCACACACACTGACTCTCACTGGGGTACAGTCCCACACACACCGACTCTCACTGGGTTACGGGTCCCACACACACTGACTCTCACTGGGGTACAGTCCCACACACACTGACTCTCACTGGGGTACAGTCCCACACACACTGACTCTCACTGGGGTACAGTCCCACACACACTGACTCGCACTGGGGTACAGATCCCACACACACTGACTCTCACTGGGGTACAGTCCCTCACACACTGACTCTCACTGGGGTACAGTCCCTCACACACTGACTCTCACTGGGGTACAGTCCCACACACACTGACTCCCACTGAGGTACGGGTCCCACACAAACTGACTCTCACTGGGGTACAGTCCCACACACACTGACTCTCACTGGGGTACAGTCCCACACACACTGACTCTCACTGGGGTACGGGTCCCACACACACTGACTCTCACTGGGGTACAGTCCGACACACACTGACTCTCACTGGGGTACAGTCCCACACACACTGACTCTCACTAGGGTACAGTCCCACACACTGACTCTCACTGGGGTACAGTCCCATACACACTGACTCTCACTGGGGTACAGTCCCACACACACTGACTCTCACTGGGGTACAGTCCCACACACACTGACTCTCACTGGGGTACAGTCCCACACACACTGACTCTCACTGGGGTACAGTCCCACACACACTGACTCTCACTGGGGTACGGGTCTCACACACACTGACTCTCACTCGGGTACGGGTCCCACAGATACTGACCCTCACTGGGGTACAGTCCCACACACACTGTCTCTCACTGGGGTACAGTCCCACACACACTGACTCTCACTGTGGTACAGTCCCACACACACTGTGTCTCACTGGGGTACAGTCCCACACAGACTGACTCTCACTGGTGTACAGTCCCAGAAACACTGACTCTCACTGGGGTACAGTCCCACACACACTGACTCTCACTGGGGTACAGTCCCACACACACTGACTCTCACTGGGGTACAGTCCCACACACACTGACTCTCACTGGGGTACGGGTCCCACACACACTGACTCTCACTGGGGTACAGTCCCACACACACTGACTCTCACTGGGGTACAGTCCCACACACACTGACTCTCACTGGGGTACAGTCCCACACACACTGACTCTCACTGGGGTACAGTACCACACACACTGACTCTCACTGGGGTACAGTCCCACACACACTGACTCTCACTGGGGTACTGTCCCACACACACTGACTCTCACTGGGGTACAGTCCAACACACACTGACTCTCACTCGGGTATGGGTCCCACACACACTGACTCTCACTGGTGTACGGGTCCCACACACACTGACTCTCACTGGGGTACAGTCCCACACACACTGACTCTCACTGGGGTACAGTCCCACACACACTGACTCGCACTGGGGTACAGATCCCACACACACTGACTCTCACTGGAGTACAGTCCCTCACACACTGACTCTCACTGGGGTACAGTCCCACACACACTGACTCTCACTGGGGTACGGGTCCACACACTCTGACTCTCACTGGGGTACAGTCCCACACACACTGACTCTCACTGGGGTACAGTCCCACACACACTGACTCTCACTGGGGTACAGTCCCACACACACTGAATCTCACTGGGATACGGGTCCCACACACACTGACTCTCACTGGGGTACAGTCCCACACACACTGACTCTCACTGGGGTACAGTCCCACACACACTGACTCTCACTAGGGTACAGTCCCACACACTGACTCTCACTGGGGTACAGTCCCATAAACACTGACTCTCACTGGGGTACAGTCCCACACACATTGACTCTCACTGGGGTACAGTCCCACACACACTGACTCTCACTGGGGACAGTCCCACACACACTGATTCTCACTGGGGTACACTCCCACACACACTGACTCACACTGGGGTACGGGTCCCACGCACACTGGCTCTCACTGGGGTACGGGTCCCACACACACTGACTCTCACTGGGGTACAGGTCCCACACACACTGACTCTCACTGGGGTACAGTCCCACACACACTGACTCTCACTGGGGTACGGGTCCCACACACACTGACACTCACTGGTGTACAGTCCCACACACACTGACTCTCACTGGGGTACGGGTCCCACACACACTGACTCTCACTGGGGTACGGGTCCCACACACACTGAATCTCACTGGGATACGGTTCCCACACACACTGACTCTCACTGGGGTACAGTCCCACACACACTGACTCTCACTGGGGTACAGTCCCACACACACTGACTCTCACTGGGGTACAGTCCCACACACACTGACTCTCACTGGGGTACAGTCCCACACACACTGACTCACACTGGGGTACAGTCCCACACACACTGACTCTCACTGAGGTACAGTCCCACACACACTGACTCTCACTGGGATACGGGTCCCACACACACTGACTCTCACTGGGGTACAGTCCCACACACACTGACTCTCACTGGGGTACAGTCCCACACACACTGACTCTCACTGGGGTACAGTCCCACACACACTGACTCTCACTGGTGTACAGTCCCACACACACTGACTCTCACTGAGGTACAGTCCCACACACACTGACTCTCACTGGGGTACAGTCCCACACACACTGACTCTCACTGGGGTACACTCCCACAGACACTGACTCACACTGGGGTACGGGTCCCACACACACTGACTCTCAAGGGCTACAGTCCCACACACACTGACTCTCACTGGGGTACAGTCCCACACACACTGACTCTCACTGGGGTACGGGTCCCACACACACTGACTCTCACTGGGGTACGGGTCCCACACACACTGACTCTCACTGGGGTACGGGTCCCACACACACTGACTCTCACCGGGGTACGGGTCTCACAGACACTGACTCTCACTAGGGTACAGTCCCTCACACACTGACTCTTACTGGGGTACGGTCCCACACACACTGACTCTCACTGGGGTACAGTCCCACACACACTGACTCTCGCTGGGGTACAGTCCCACACACACTGACTCTCACTGGGGTACAGATCCCACACACACTGACTCCAACTGGGATACGGGTCTCACAGACACTGACTCTCACTGGGGTACAGTCCCACACACACTGAATCTCACTGGGGTACAGTCCCACACACACTGACTCTCACTGGGGTACAGTCCAACACACACTGACTCTCACTGGGGTACAGTCCCACACAAAATGACTCTCACTGGGGTACAGTCCAACACACACTGACTCTCACTGGTGTATGGGTCCCACACAAACTGACTCTCACTGGGGTACAGTCCCACACACATTGACTCTCACTGGGATACAGTCCAACACACACTGACTCTCACTGGGGTACAGTCCCACACAAACTGACTCTCACTGGGGTACAGTCCCACACACACTGACTCACACTGGGGTACAGTCCCACACACACTGACTCTCACTGGGGTACAGTCCCACACACACTGACTCTCACTGGGATACGGGTCCCACACACACTGACTCTCACTGGGGTACAGTCCCACACACACTGACTCTCACTGGGGTACAGTCCCACACACACTGACTCTCACTGGTGTACAGTCCCACACACACTGACTCTCACTGGGGACAGTCCCACACACACTGATTCTCACTGGGGTACACTCCCACACACACTGACTCACACTGGGGTACGGGTCCCACGCACACTGGCTCTCACTGGGGTACGGGTCCCACACACACTGACTCTCACTGGGGTACAGGTCCCACACACACTGACTCTCACTGGGGTACAGTCCCACACACACTGACTCTCACTGGGGTACGGGTCCCACACACACTGACACTCACTGGTGTACAGTCCCACACACACTGACTCTCACTGGGGTACGGGTCCCACACACACTGACTCTCACTGGTGTACAGTCCCACACACACTGACTCTCACTGGGGTACGGGTCCCACACACACTGACTCTCACTGGGGTACGGGTCCCACACACACTGAATCTCACTGGGATACGGTTCCCACACACACTGACTCTCACTGGGGTACAGTCCCACACACACTGACTCTCACTGGGGTACAGTCCCACACACACTGACTCTCACTGGGGTACAGTCCCACACACACTGACTCTCACTGGGGTACAGTCCCACACACACTGACTCACACTGGGGTACAGTCCCACACACACTGACTCTCACTGAGGTACAGTCCCACACACACTGACTCTCACTGGGATACGGGTCCCACACACACTGACTCTCACTGGGGTACAGTCCCACACACACTGACTCTCACTGGGGTACAGTCCCACACACACTGACTCTCACTGGGGTACAGTCCCACACACACTGACTCTCACTGGTGTACAGTCCCACACACACTGACTCTCACTGAGGTACAGTCCCACACACACTGACTCTCACTGGGGTACAGTCCCACACACACTGACTCTCACTGGGGTACACTCCCACAGACACTGACTCACACTGGGGTACGGGTCCCACACACACTGACTCTCAAGGGCTACAGTCCCACACACACTGACTCTCACTGGGGTACAGTCCCACACACACTGACTCTCACTGGGGTACGGGTCCCACACACACTGACTCTCACTGGGGTACGGGTCCCACACACACTGACTCTCACTGGGGTACGGGTCCCACACACACTGACTCTCACCGGGGTACGGGTCTCACAGACACTGACTCTCACTAGGGTACAGTCCCTCACACACTGACTCTTACTGGGGTACGGTCCCACACACACTGACTCTCACTGGGGTACAGTCCCACACACACTGACTCTCGCTGGGGTACAGTCCCACACACACTGACTCTCACTGGGGTACAGATCCCACACACACTGACTCCAACTGGGATACGGGTCTCACAGACACTGACTCTCACTGGGGTACAGTCCCACACACACTGAATCTCACTGGGGTACAGTCCCACACACACTGACTCTCACTGGGGTACAGTCCAACACACACTGACTCTCACTGGGGTACAGTCCCACACAAAATGACTCTCACTGGGGTACAGTCCAACACACACTGACTCTCACTGGTGTATGGGTCCCACACAAACTGACTCTCACTGGGGTACAGTCCCACACACATTGACTCTCACTGGGATACAGTCCAACACACACTGACTCTCACTGGGGTACAGTCCCACACAAACTGACTCTCACTGGGGTACAGTCCCACACACACTGACTCACACTGGGGTACAGTCCCACACACACTGACTCTCACTGGGGTACAGTCCCACACACACTGACTCTCACTGGGATACGGGTCCCACACACACTGACTCTCACTGGGGTACAGTCCCACACACACTGACTCTCACTGGGGTACAGTCCCACACACACTGACTCTCACTGGTGTACAGTCCCACACACACTGACTCTCACTGGGGTACAGTCCCACACACACTGACTCTCACTGGTGTACAGTCCCACACACACTGACTCTCACTGGGGTACAGTCCCACACACACTGACTCTCACTGAGGTACAGTCCCACACACACTGACTCTCACTGGGGTACAGTCCCACACACACTGACTCTCACTGGGGTACACTCCCACAGACACTGACTCACACTGGGGTACGGGTCCCACACACACTGACTCTCAAGGGCTACAGTCCCACACACACTGACTCTCACTGGGGTACAGTCCCACACACACTGACTCTCACTGGGGTACGGGTCCCACACACACTGACTCTCACTGGGGTACGGGTCCCACACACACTGACTCTCACTGGGGTACGGGTCTCACAGACACTGACTCTCACTGGGGTACAGTCCCACACACACTGACTCAAACTGGGGTACAGTCCCACACACACTGACTCTCACTGGGGTACAGTCCCACACACACTGACTCTCACTGGGGTACAGTCCCACACACACTGACTCTCACTGGTGTATGGGTCCCACACAAACTGACTCTCACTGGGTTACAGTCCCACACACACTGACTCTCACTGGGATACAGTCCCACACAAACTGACTCTCACTGGGGTACAGTCCCACACAAACTGACTCTCACTGGGGTACAGTCCCACACAAACTGACTCTCACTGGGGTACAACCAACACACACTGACTCTCACTGGTGTATGGGTCCCACACAAACTGACTCTCACTGGGATACAGTCCAACACACACTGACTCTCACTGGGGTACAGTCCCACACAAACTGACTCTCACTGGGGTACAACCAACACACACTGACTCTCACTGGTGTATGGGTCCCACACACACTGATTCTCACTGGTGTACGGGTCCCACACACACTGACTCTCACTGGGGTACAGTCCAACACACACTGACTCTCACTGGGGTGCAGTCTCACACACACTGAATCACACTGGGGTACAGTCCCACACACACTGACTCTCACTGGGGTACAGTCCCATACACACTGACTCTCACTGGGGTACGGGTCCACACACTCTGACTCTCACTGGGGTACAGTCCCACACACACTGACTCTCACTGACGTACAGTCCCACACACACTGACTCTAACTGGGGTTCAGTCCCACACACACTGACTCTCACTGGGGTACAGTCCCACACACACTGACTCTCACTGGGGTACAGTCCCACACACACCAACTCTCACTGGGATGCGGGTCCCACACACACTGACTGTCACTGGGATACAGTCCCACACACACTGACTCTCACTGGGATACGGGTCCCACACACACTGACTGTCACTGGGGTACGGGTCCCACACACATTGACTCTCACTGGGGTACGGGTCCCACACACACTGACTCTCACTGGGGTACAGTCCCACACACACTGACTCTCACTGGGGTACAGTCCCACACACATTGACTCTCACTGGGGTACGGGTCCCACACACACTGACTCTCACTGGGGTACGGGTCCCACACACACTGACTCTCACTGGGGTACAGTCCCACACACACTGACTCTCACTGGGGTACGGGTCCCACACACACTGACTCTCACTGGGGTACAGTCCCACACACATTGACTCTCACTGGGGTACGGGTCCCACACACACTGACTCTCACTGGGGTACAGTCCCACACACACTGACTCGCACTGGGGTACAGATCCCACACACACTGACTCTCACTGGGGTACAGTCCCTCACACACTGACTCTCACTGGGGTACAGTCCCACACACACAGACTCCCACTGGGATACGGGGCTCACAGACACTGACTCTCACTGGGGTACAGTCCCACACACACTGACTCTCACTGGGGTACGGGTCCCACACACACTGACTCTCACTGGGGTACAGTCCCACACTCACTGTCTGTCACTGGGGTACAGTCCCACACACACAGACTCCCACTGGGATACGGGGCTCACAGACACTGACTCTCACTGGGGTACAGTCCCACACTCACTGTCTGTCACTGGGGTACAGTCCCACACACATTGACTCTCACTGGGATACAGTCCAACACACACTGACTCTCACTGGGGTACAGTCCCACACAAACTGACTCTCACTGGGGTACAACCAACACACACTGACTCTCACTGGTGTATGGTTCCCACACACACTGATTCTCACTGGTGTACGGGTCCCACACACACTGACTCTCACTGGGGTACAGTCCAACACACACCGACTCTCACTGGGGTACAGTCCCACACACACTGACTCTCACTGGGGTACGGGTCCCACACACACTGACTCTCACTGGGGTACAGTCCAACACACACTGTCTCTCACTGGGGTACAGTCCCACACACACTGACTCTCACTGGCGTACAGTCCCACACACACTGACTCTCACTGGGGTGCAGTCCCACACACACTGACTCTCACTGGGGTACAGTCCCACACACACTGACTCTCACTGGGGTACAGTCCCACACACACTGACTCACACTGGGGTACAGTCCCACACACACTGACTCTCACTGGGGTACAGTCCCACACACACTGACTCTCACTGGGATACGGGTCCCACACACACTGACTCTCACTGGGGTACAGTCCCACACACACTGACTCTCACTGGTGTACAGTCCCACACACACTGACTCTCACTGGGGTACAGTCCCACACACACTGACTCTCACTGGTGTACAGTCCCACACACACTGACTCTCACTGGGGTACAGTCCCACACACACTGACTCTCACTGAGGTACAGTCCCACACACACTGACTCTCACTGGGGTACAGTCCCACACACACTGACTCTCACTGGGGTACACTCCCACAGACACTGACTCACACTGGGGTACGGGTCCCACACACACTGACTCTCAAGGGCTACAGTCCCACACACACTGACTCTCACTGGGGTACAGTCCCACACACACTGACTCTCACTGGGGTACGGGTCCCACACACACTGACTCTCACTGGGGTACGGGTCCCACGCACACTGACTCTCACTGGGGTACGGGTCTCACAGACACTGACTCTCACTGGGGTACAGTCCCACACACACTGACTCTCACTGGGGTACAGTCCCACACACACTGACTCTCACTGGGGTACAGTCCCACACACACTGACTCTCACTGGGGTACAGTCCCACACACACTGACTCTCACTGGGGTACAGTCCCACACACACTGACTCTCGCTGGGGTACAGTCCCACACACACTGACTCTCACTGGGGTACAGATCCCACACACACTGACTCCAACTGGGATACGGGTCTCACAGACACTGACTCTCACTGGGGTACAGTCCCACACACACTGAATCTCACTGGGGTACAGTCCCACACACACTGACTCTCACTGGGGTACAGTCCAACACAAACTGACTCTCACTGGTGTATGGGTCCCACACAAACTGACTCTCACTGGGGTACAGTCCCACACACACTGACTCTCACTGGGATACAGTCCCACACAAACTGACTCTCACTGGGGTACAGTCCCACACAAACTGACTCTCACTGGGGTACAGTCCCACACAAACTGACTCTCACTGGGGTACAACCAACACACACTGACTCTCACTGGGATACAGTCCAACACACACTGACTCTCACTGGGGTACAGTCCCACACAAACTGACTCTCACTGGGGTACAACCAACACACACTGACTCTCACTGGTGTATGGGTCCCACACACACTGATTCTCACTGGTGTACGGGTCCCACACACACTGACTCTCACTGGGGTACAGTCCAACACACACCGACTCTCACTGGGGTACAGTCCCACACACACAGACTCCCACTGGGATACGGGGCTCACAGACACTGACTCTCACTGGGGTACAGTCCCACACACACTGACTCTCACTGGGGTACGGGTCCCACACACACTGACTCTCACTGGGGTACAGTCCCACACTCACTGTCTGTCACTGGGGTACAGTCCCACACACACTGACTCTCACTGGGATACAGTCCCACACACACTGACTGTCACTGGGGTACGGGTCCCACACACATTGACTCTCACTGGGGTACGGGTCCCACACAGACTGACTCTCACTGGGGTGCAGTCCCACACACACTGACTCTCACTGGGGTACAGTCCCACACACACTGACTCGCACTGGGGTACAGATCCCACACACACTGACTCTCACTGGGGTACAGTCCCTCACACACTGACTCTCACTGGGGTACAGTCCCACACACACAGACTCCCACTGGGATACGGGGCTCACAGACACTGACTCTCACTGGGGTACAGTCCCACACACACTGACTCTCACTGGGGTACGGGTCCCACACACACTGACTCTCACTGGGGTACAGTCCCACACTCACTGTCTGTCACTGGGGTACAGTCCCACACACACTGACTCTCACTGGGGTACAGTCTCACACACACTGACTCTCACTGGGGTACAGTCGCACACACACTGACTCTCACTGGGATACGGGTCCCACACAGACTGACTCTCACTGGGGTACAGTCCCACACACACTGAATCTCACTGGGGTACGGGTCCCACACAAACTGACTCTCACTGGGGTACAGTCCAACACACACTGACTCTCACTGGGGTACATTCCCACACACACTGACTCTCACTGGGGTACAGTCTCACACACACTGAATCTCACTGGAGTACAATCCCACACACACTGACTCTCACTGGGATACAGTCCAACACACACTGACTCTCACTGGGGTACAGTCCCACACAAACTGACTCTCACTGGGGTACAGTCCAACACACACTGACTCTCACTGGTGTATGGGTCCCACACACACTGACTCTCACTGGTGTACGGGTCCCACACACACTGACTCTCACTGGGGTACAGTCCCACACACACTGACTCTCACTGGGGTACAGTCCCACACACACTGACTCTCACTGGGGTACAGTCCCACACACACTGACTCTCTCTCGGGTGCAGTCCCACACACACTGAATCACACTGGGGTACAGTCCCACACACACTGACTCTCACTGGGGTACAGTCCCACACACACTGACTCTCACTGGCGTACAGTCCCACACACACTGACTCTAACTGGGGTACAGTCCCACACACACTGACTCTCACTGGGGTACAATCCCACACACACTGACTCTCACTGGGGTACAGTCCCACACATACCAACTCTCACTGGGGTACGGGTCACACACACACTGACTCTCACTGGGGTACAGTCCCACACACACTGACTGTCACTGGGGTACGGGTCCCACACACATTGACTCTCACTGGGGTACGGGTCCCACACACACTGACTCTCACTGGGGTGCAGTCCCAAACACACTGACTCTCACTGGGGTACAGTCCCACACACAATGACTCGCACTGGGGTACAGATCCCACACACACTGACTCTCACTGGAGTACAGTCCCTCACACACTGACTCTCACTGGGGTACAGTCCCACACACACAGACTCCCACTGGGATACGGGGCTCACAGACACTGACTCTCACTGGGGTACAGTCCCACACACACACTGACTCTCACTGGGGTACGGGTCCCACACACACTGACTCTCACTGGGGTACAGTCCCACACTCACTGACTGTCACTGGGGTACAGTCCCACACACACTGACTCTCACTGGGGTACAGTCCCACACACACTGACTCTCACTGGGGTACAGTCGCACACACACTGACTCTCACTGGGGTACAGTCGCACACACATTGACTCTCACTGGGGTACGGGTCCCACACACACTGACTCTCACTGGGGTGCAGTCCCACACACACTGAATCTCACTGGGGTACGGGTCCCACACGCACTGACTCTCACTGGGGTACAGTCCCTCACACACTGACTCTCACTGAGTACAGATCCACAGACACTGACTCTCACTGGGTTACAGTCCCTCACATACTGACTCTCACTGGAGTACAGTCCCACAGACACTGACTCTCACTGGGGTACAGTCCCTCACACACTGACTCTCACTGGAGTACAGTCCCACACACACTGAATCTCACTGGAGTACAATCCCACACACACTGACTCTCACTGGGATACATTCCAACACACACTGACTCTCACTGGGGTACAGTCCCACACAAACTGACTCTCACTGGGGTACAGTCCAACACACACTGACTCTCACTGGTGTTTGGGTCCCACACACACTGACTCTCACTGGTGTACGGGTCCCACACACACTGACTCTCACTGGGGTACAGTCCCACACACACTGACTCTCACTGGGGTACAGTCCCACACACACTG
This sequence comes from Pristiophorus japonicus, assembly GCF_044704955.1. Lineage (NCBI taxonomy): Eukaryota > Metazoa > Chordata > Chondrichthyes > Pristiophoridae > Pristiophorus > Pristiophorus japonicus. Next base: position 134,491 of record NW_027254879.1, read on the forward strand.
ACTCTCACTGGGGTACGGGTCCACACACTCTGACTCTCACTGGGGTACAGTCCCACACACACTGACTCTCACTGGCGTACAGTCCCACACACACTGACTCTAACTGGGGTACAGTCCCACACACACTGACTCTCACTGGGGTACAGTCCCACACACACTGACTCTCACTGGGGTACAGTCCCACACACACCAACTCTCACTGGGGTACGGGTCACACACACACTGACTCTCACTGGGGTACAGTCCCACACACACTGACTCTCACTGGGGTACGGGTCCCACACACATTGACTCTCACTGGGGTACAGTCCCACACACACTGACTCTCACTGGGGTACAGTCCCACACACACTGACTCTCACTGGGGTACAGTCCCACACACACTGACTCTCACTGGTGTACAGTCCCACACACACTGACTCTCACTGAGGTACAGTCCCACACACACTGACTCTCACTGGGGTACAGTCCCACACACACTGACTCTCACTGGGGTACACTCCCACAGACACTGACTCACACTGGGGTACGGGTCCCACACACACTGACTCTCAAGGGCTACAGTCCCACACACACTGACTCTCACTGGGGTACAGTCCCACACACACTGACTCTCACTTGGGTACGGGTCCCACACACACTGACTCTCACTGGGGTACGGGTCCCACACACACTGACTCTCACTGGGGTACGGGTCTCACAGACACTGACTCTCACTAGGGTACAGTCCCTCACACACTGACTCTTACTGGGGTACAGTCCCACACACACTGACTCTCACTGGGGTACAGTCCCACACACACTGACTCTCGCTGGGGTACAGTCCCACACACACTGACTCTCACTGGGGTACAGATCCCACACACACTGACTCCAACTGGGATACGGGTCTCACAGACACTGACTCTCACTGGGGTACAGTCACACACACACTGAATCTCACTGGGGTACAGTCCCACACACACTGACTCTCACTGGGGTACAGTCCAACACACACTGACTCTCACTGGGGTACAGTCCCACACAAAATGACTCTCACTGGGGTACAGTCCAACACACACTGACTCTCACTGGTGTACGGGTCCCACACACACTGACTCTCACTGGGGTACAGTCCAACACACACCGACTCTCACTGGGGTACAGTCCCACACACACTGACTCTCACTGGGGTGCAGTCCCACACACACTGACTCTCACTGGGGTACAGTCCCACACACACTGACTCTCACTGGGGTACAGTCCCACACACACTGACTCACACTGGGGTACAGTCCCACACACACTGACTCTCACTGGGGTACAGTCCCACACACACTGACTCTCACTGGGATACGGGTCCCACACACACTGACTCTCACTGGGGTACAGTCCCACACACACTGACTCTCACTGGTGTACAGTCCCACACACACTGACTCTCACTGGGGTACAGTCCCACACACACTGACTCTCACTGGTGTACAGTCCCACACACACTGACTCTCACTGGGGTACAGTCCCACACACACTGACTCTCACTGAGGTACAGTCCCACACGCACTGACTCTCACTGGGGTACAGTCCCACACACACTGACTCTCACTGGGGTACACTCCCACAGACACTGACTCACACTGGGGTACGGGTCCCACACACACTGACTCTCAAGGGCTACAGTCCCACACACACTGACTCTCACTGGGGTACAGTCCCACACACACTGACTCTCACTGGGGTACGGGTCCCACACACACTGACTCTCACTGGGGTACGGGTCCCACACACACTGACTCTCACTGGGGTACGGGTCTCACAGACACTGACTCTCACTGGGGTACAGTCCCACACACACTGACTCTCACTGGGGTACAGTCCCACACACACTGACTCTCACTGGGGTACAGTCCCACACACACTGACTCTCACTGGGGTACAGTCCCGCACACACTGACTCTCACTGGGGTACAGTCCCACACACACTGACTCTCGCTGGGGTACAGTCCCACACACACTGACTCTCACTGGGGTACAGATCCCACACACACTGACTCCAACTGGGATACGGGTCTCACAGACACTGACTCTCACTGGGGTACAGTCCCACACACACTGAATCTCACTGGGGTACAGTCCCACACACACTGACTCTCACTGGGGTACAGTCCAACACAAACTGACTCTCACTGGTGTATGGGTCCCACACAAACTGACTCTCACTGGGTTACAGTCCCACACACACTGACTCTCACTGGGATACAGTCCCACACAAACTGACTCTCACTGGGGTACAGTCCCACACAAACTGACTCTCACTGGGGTACAGTCCCACACAAACTGACTCTCACTGGGGTACAACCAACACACACTGACTCTCACTGGTGTATGGGTCCCACACAAACTGACTCTCACTGGGATACAGTCCAACACACACTGACTCTCACTGGGGTACAGTCCCACACAAACTGACTCTCACTGGGGTACAACCAACACACACTGACTCTCACTGGTGTATGGGTCCCACACACACTGATTCTCACTGGTGTACGGGTCCCACACACACTGACTCTCACTGGGGTACAGTCCCACACACACTGACTCTCACTGGGGTGCAGTCCCACACACACTGAATCACACTGGGGTACAGTCCCACACACACTGACTCTCACTGGGGTACAGTCCCATACACACTGACTCTCACTGGGGTACGGGTCCACACACTCTGACTCTCACTGGGGTACAGTCCCACACACACTGACTCTCACTGACGTACAGTCCCACACACACTGACTCTAACTGGGGTTCAGTCCCACACACACTGACTCTCACTGGGGTACAGTCCCACACACACTGACTCTCACTGGGGTACAGTCCCACACACACCAACTCTCACTGGGATGCGGGTCCCACACACACTGACTGTCACTGGGATACAGTCCCACACACACTGACTCTCACTGGGATACGGGTCCCACACACACTGACTGTCACTGGGGTACGGGTCCCACACACATTGACTCTCACTGGGGTACGGGTCCCACACACACTAACTCTCACTGGGGTACAGTCCCACACACACTGACTCTCACTGGGGTACAGTCCCACACACACTGACTCGCACTGGGGTACAGATCCCACACACACTGACTCTCACTGGGGTACAGTCCCTCACAGACACTGACTCTCACTGGGGTACAGTCCCTCACACACTGACTCTCACTGGGGTACAGTCCCACACACACAGACTCCCACTGGGATACGGGGCTCACAGACACTGACTCTCACTGGGGTACAGTCCCACACACACTGACTCTCACTGGGGTACGGGTCCCACACACACTGACTCTCACTGGGGTACAGTCCCACACTCACTGTCTGTCACTGGGGTACAGTCCCACACACATTGACTCTCACTGGGATACAGTCCAACACACACTGACTCTCACTGGGGTACAGTCCCACACAAACTGACTCTCACTGGGGTACAACCAACACACACTGACTCTCACTGGTGTATGGTTCCCACACACACTGATTCTCACTGGTGTACGGGTCCCACACACACTGACTCTCACTGGGGTACAGTCCCACACACACTGACTCTCACTGGGGTGCAGTCCCACACACACTGACTCTCACTGGGGTACAGTCCCACACACACTGACTCTCACTGGGGTACAGTCCCACACACACTGACTCACACTGGGGTACAGTCCCACACACACTGACTCTCACTGGGGTACAGTCCCACACACACTGACTCTCACTGGGATACGGGTCCCACACACACTGACTCTCACTGGGGTACAGTCCCACACACACTGACTCTCACTAGTGTACAGTCCCACACACACTGACTCTCACTGGGGTACAGTCCCACACACACTGACTCTCACTGGTGTACAGTCCCACACACACTGACTCTCACTGGGGTACAGTCCCACACACACTGACTCTCAGAGGTACATACCCACACACACTGACTCTCACTGGGGTACAGTCCCACACACACTGACTCTCACTGGGGTACACTCCCACAGACACTGACTCACACTGGGGTATGGGTCCCACACACACTGACTCTCAAGGGCTACAGTCCCACACACACTGACTCTCACTGGGGTACAGTCCCACACACACTGACTCTCACTGGGGTACGGGTCCCACACACACTGACTCTCACTGGGGTACGGGTCTCACAGACACTGACTCTCACTGGGGTACAGTCCCACACACACTGACTCTCACTGGGGTACAGTCCCACACACACTGACTCTCACTGGGATACAGTCCCACACAAACTGACTCTCACTGGGGTACAGTCCCACACAAACTGACTCTCACTGGGGTACAGTCCCACACAAACTGACTCTCACTGGGGTACAACCAACACACACTGACTCTCACTGGTGTATGGGTCCCACACAAACTGACTCTCACTGGGATACAGTCCAACACACACTGACTCTCACTGGGGTACAGTCCCACACAAACTGACTCTCACTGGGGTACAACCAACACACACTGACTCTCACTGGTGTATGGGTCCCACACACACTGATTCTCACTGGTGTACGGGTCCCACACACACTGACTCTCACTGGGGTACAGTCCCACACACACTGACTCTCACTGGGGTGCAGTCCCACACACACTGAATCACACTGGGGTACAGTCCCACACACACTGACTCTCACTGGGGTACAGTCCCACACACACTGACTCTCACTGGGGTGCAGTCCCACACACACTGAATCACACTGGGGTACAGTCCCACACACACTGACTCTCACTGGGGTACAGTCCCACACACACTGACTCTCACTGGGGTACAGTCCCACACACACTGACTCTCACTGGGGTACAGTCCCACACACACTGACTCTCACTGGGGTGCAGTCCCACACACACTGAATCACACTGGGGTACAGTCCCACACACACTGACTCTCACTGGGGTACAGTCCCATACACACTGACTCTCACTGGGGTACGGGTCCACACACTCTGACTCTCACTGGGGTACAGTCCCACACACACTGACTCTCACTGACGTACAGTCCCACACACACTGACTCTAACTGGGGTTCAGTCCCACACACACTGACTCTCACTGGGGTACAGTCCCACACACACTGACTCTCACTGGGGTACAGTCCCACACACACCAACTCTCACTGGGATGCGGGTCCCACACACACTGACTGTCACTGGGATACAGTCCCACACACACTGACTCTCACTGGGATACGGGTCCCACACACACTGACTGTCACTGGGGTACGGGTCCCACACACATTGATTTTCACTGGGGTACGGGTCCCACACACACTGACTCTCACTGGGGTACAGTCCCACACACACTGACTCTCACTGGGGTACGGGTCCCACACACACTGACTCTCACTGGGGTACAGTCCCACACTCACTGTCTGTCACTGGGGTACAGTCCCACACACACTGACTCTCACTGGGATACAGTCCCACACACACTGACTGTCACTGGGGTACGGGTCCCACACACATTGACTCTCACTGGGGTACGGGTCCCACACAGACTGACTCTCACTGGGGTGCAGTCCCACACACACTGACTCTCACTGGGGTACAGTCCCACACACACTGACTCGCACTGGGGTACAGATCCCACACACACTGACTCTCACTGGGGTACAGTCCCTCACACACTGACTCTCACTGGGGTACAGTCCCACACACACAGACTCCCACTGGGATACGGGGCTCACAGACACTGACTCTCACTGGGGTACAGTCCCACACACACTGACTCTCACTGGGGTACGGGTCCCACACACACTGACTCTCACTGGGGTACAGTCCCACACTCACTGTCTGTCACTGGGGTACAGTCCCACACACACTGACTCTCACTGGGGTACAGTCTCACACACACTGACTCTCACTGGGGTACAGTCGCACACACACTGACTCTCACTGGGATACGGGTCCCACACAGACTGACTCTCACTGGGGTACAGTCCCACACACACTGAATCTCACAGGGGTACGGGTCCCACACAAACTGACTCTCACTGGGGTACAGTCCAACACACACTGACTCTCACTGGGGTACATTCCCACACACACTGACTCTCACTGGGGTACAGTCTCACACACACTGAATCTCACTGGAGTACAATCCCACACACACTGACTCTCACTGGGATACAGTCCAACACACACTGACTCTCACTGGGGTACAGTCCCACACAAACTGACTCTCACTGGGGTACAGTCCCACACACACTGACTCTCACTGGGGTACAGTCCCACACACACTGACTCTCACTGGGGTACAGTCCCACACACACTGACTCTCTCTCGGGTGCAGTCCCACACACACTGAATCACACTGGGGTACAGTCCCACACACACTGACTCTCACTGGGGTACAGTCCCACACACACTGACTCTCACTGGCGTACAGTCCCACACACACTGACTCTAACTGGGGTACAGTCCCACACACACTGACTCTCACTGGGGTACAGTCCCACACACACTGACTCTCACTGGGGTACAGTCCCACACATACCAACTCTCACTGGGGTACGGGTCACACACACACTGACTCTCACTGGGGTACAGTCCCACACACACTGACTGTCACTGGGGTACGGGTCCCACACACATTGACTCTCACTGGGGTACGGGTCCCACACACACTGACTCTCACTGGGGTGCAGTCCCAAACACACTGACTCTCACTGGGGTACAGTCCCACACACAATGACTCGCACTGGGGTACAGATCCCACACACACAGACTCCCACTGGGATACGGGGCTCACAGACACTGACTCTCACTGGGGTACAGTCCCACACACACACTGACTCTCACTGGGGTACGGGTCCCACACACACTGACTCTCACTGGGGTACAGTCCCACACTCACTGACTGTCACTGGGGTACAGTCCCACACACACTGACTCTCACTGGGGTACAGTCCCACACACACTGACTCTCACTGGGGTACAGTCGCACACACACTGACTCTCACTGGGGTACGGGTCCCACACACACTGACTCTCACTGGAGTACAGTCCCACACACACTGAATCTCACTGGAGTACAATCCCACACACACTGACTCTCACTGGGATACATTCCAACACACACTGACTCTCACTGGGGTACAGTCCCACACAAACTGACTCTCACTGGGGTACAGTCCAACACACACTGACTCTCACTGGTGTTTGGGTCCCACACACACTGACTCTCACTGGTGTACGGGTCCCACACACACTGACTCTCACTGGGGTACAGTCCCACACACACTGACTCTCTCTGGGGTGCAGTCCCACACACACTGAATCACACTGGGGTACAGTCCCACACACACTGACTCTCACTGGGGTACAGTCCCACACACACTGACTCTCACTGGGGTACGGGTCCACACACTCTGACTCTCACTGGGGTACAGTCCCACACACACTGACTCTGACTGGCGTACAGTCCCACACACACTGACTCTAACTGGGGTACAGTCCCACACACACTGACTCTCACTGGGGTACAGTCCAACACACACTGACTCTCACTGGGGTACAGTCCCACACACACCAACTCTCACTGGGGTACGGGTCACACACACACTGACTCTCACTGGGGTACAGTCCCACACACACTGACTCTCACTGGGGTACGGGTCCCACACACATTGACTCTCACTGGGGTACAGGTCCCACACACACTGACTCTCACTGGGGTGCAGTCCCAAACACACTGACTCTCACTGGGGAACAGTCCCACAAACACTGACTCGCACTGGGGTACAGATCCCACACACACTGACTCTCACTGGAGTACAGTCCCTCACACACTGACTCTCACTGGGGTACAGTCCCACACACACAGACTCCCACTGGGATACGGGGCTCACAGACACTGACTCTCACTGGGGTACAGTCCCACACACACACTGACTCTCACTGGGGTACAGGTCCCACACACACTGACTCTCACTGGGGTACAGTCCCACACTCACTGACTGTCACTGGGGTACAGTCCCACACACACTGAATCTCACTGGGGTACAGTCCCACACACACTGACTCTCACTGGGGTACAGTCGCACACACACTGACTCTCACTGGGGTACGGGTCCCACACACACTGACTCTCACTGGGGTACAGTCCCACACACACTGAATCTCACTGGGGTACGGGTCCCACACGCACTGACTCTCACTGGGGTACAGTCCCTCACACGCTGACTCTCACTGAGTACAGATCCACACACACTGACTCTCACTGGGTTACAGTCCCTCACATACTGACTCTCACTGGAGTACAGTCCCACAGACACTGACTCTCACTGGGGTACAGTCCCTCACACACTGACTCTCACTGGAGTACAGTCCCACACACACTGACTCCCACTGAGGTACGGGTCCCACACAAACTGACTCTCACTGGGGTACAGTCCCACACACACTGACTCTCACTGGGGTACAGTCCCACACGCACTGACTCTCACTGGGGTACGGGTCCCACACACACTGACTCTCACTGGGGTACAGCCCCATACACACTGACTCTCACTGGGGTACAGTCCCACACACACTGACTCTCACTGGGGTACAGTCCCACACACACTGACTCTCACTGGGGTACAGTCCCACACACACTGACTCTCAGTGGGGTACACTCCCACACACACTGAATCACACTGGGGTACAGTCCCACGCACACTGACTCTCACTGGGGTACAGTCGCACACACACTGACTCTCACTGGGGTACAGTCCCACGCACACTGACTCTCACTCGGGTACCTGTCCCACAGATACTTACTCTCACTGGGGTACAGTCCCACACACACTGACTCTCACTGGGGTACAGTCCCACACACACTGACTCTCACTGGGGTACGGGTCTCACAGACACTGACTCTCACTCGGGTACGTGTCCCACAGATACTGACTCTCACTGGGGTACAGTCCCACACACACTGACTCTCACTGGGGTACAGACCCACACACACTGACTCTCACTGGGGTACAGTCCCACACACACTTTCTCTCACTGGGGTACAGTCCCTCACACACTGACTCTCACTGGGGTACAGTCCCACACACACTGACTCTCACTGGGGTACAGTCTCACACACACTGACTCTCACTGGGGTACAGTCCCACACACACTGACTCTCACTGGGGTACAGTCCCACACACACTGACTCTCACTGGTGTACAGTCCCACACACACTGACTCTCACTGGGGTACAGTCCCACACACACTGACTCTCACTGGGGTACAGTCTCACACACACTGACTCTCACTGGGGTACAGTCCCACACACACTGACTCTCACTGGGGTACAGTCCCACACACACTGACTCTCACTGGGGTACAGTCCCACACACACTGACTCTCACTGGGGTACAGTCCCACACACACTGACTCTCACTGGGGTACAGTCCCACACACACTGACTCTCACTGGGGTACAGTCCCACACACACTGAATCTCACTGGGGTACAGTCCCACACACACTGACTCTCACTGGGATACAGTCCCACACACACTGACTCTCACTGGGGTACAGATCCCACACACACTGACTCTCACTGGGGTACAGTCCCACACACACTGACTCTCACTGGGGTACAGTCCCACACACACTGACTCTCACTGGGGTACAGTCCCACACACACTGACTCTCACTGGGGTACAGTCCCACACACACTGACTCTCACTGGGGTACAGTCCCACACACACTGACTCTCACTGGTGTACGTGGCCCACACACACTGACTCTCACTGGGGTACAGTCCCACACACACTGACTCTCACTGGGGTACAGTCCCACACACACTGACTCTCACTGGGGTACAGTCCCACACACACTGACTCTCACTGGTGTACGTGGCCCACACACACTGACTCTCACTGGGGTACAGTCCCTCACACACTGACTCTCACTGGGGTACAGTCCCACACACACTGACTCTCACTGGGGTACAGTCCCACACACACTGACTCTCACTGGTGTACGTGGCCCACACACACTGACTCTCACTGGGGTACGGGTCTCACACACACTGACTCTCACTGGGATACAGTCCCTCACACACTGAGTATTCAACTCTGTGTGTATCACCTCATGATGCATTTTCCGGTGAAATTGTCCTGGAGTGGTGAGGTGGATCCAACCCTCACATCCCAGCCGAGCAATTAACCCCAGTAACCGTGGCAACACAACAATTCTCCTGAAGCTGAATTTTAATTTCTGTTGGTTTTCCCTGCGCCTGTTCCCAGCGGAGGGGCTGGGTCTGTAACAGCATTGGAAGAAATGTTCTCATAATTAAACCATATATCCACTGTGACTGTGGTCACAGATACTGGGGTGGGGCAGTTCAGGGGTCAGGGGTCACAGACACTGGGGTAGGGACTGTTCAGGGTCAGGGGTCACAGATACTGGTGTAGGGGAGATCACTGGGGGAGATCACTGAGGGGAGATCACTGAGGGAGATCATTGGGGGAGATCACTGAGGGGAGATCACTGAGGGGAGATCACTGAGGGAGATCACTGAGGGGAGATCACTGGGGGAGATCACTGGGTGAGATCACTGGGGCAGATCACTGGGGGGAGATCACTGGGGGAGATCACTGAGGGAGATCACTGGGGGAGATCACTGAGGGGAGATCACTGGGGGAGATCACTGAGGGGAGATCACTGAGGGGAGATCACTGGGGGGAGGTCACTGGGGGGAGATCACTGGGGAGATCACTGAGGGAGATCACTGGGGGAGATCACTGAGGGGAGATCACTGAGGGGAGATCACTGAGGGGAGATCACTGGGGGGGAGATCACTGGGGGTGATCACTGGGGTGGAGATCACTGGGGGTGATCACTGGGGGGTGATCACTGCGGGGGAGATCACGGGGGGGAGATCACTGGGGAGATCAGTGGTGGTTGATCACTGGGGGGGAGATCACTGGGGGAGATCACTGGGGGGGAGATCACTGGGGGGAGATCACTGGGGGAGATCACTGGGGGGGGTCATCACTAGGGGGAGATCTCTGGGGGATCACTTGGGGGGAGATCACTGTGGAGGGAGATCTCTGGGGGTGATAACTAGGGGGAGACCACTGGGGGATCACTTTTGGGGAGATCACTGGGGGGATCACAAGGGCGGGTGATCACTCGGGGGAGATCTCTGGGGGATCAATTGGGGGAGATCACTGGGGTGATCTCTGGGGGTGATCACTAGCGGGAGATTACTGGGGGGATCACTTTTGGGGAGATCACTGGGGGAATCACTGGGGGGATGAGATCACTGGGAGGATCACTTGGGAAGAGATCACTGGGGAGGGAGATATTACCATCACCGAATCCCCCACCATCAACATCCTGGGGGTCACCATTGGCCAGAAACTTAACTGGACCAGACACATAAATACTGTGGCAACAAGAGCGGGTCAGAGGCTGGGTATTCTGTGGTGAGTGTCTCACCTCCCGACTCCCCAAAGCCTCTCCACCATCGACAAGGCACAAGTCAGGAGTGTGATGGAACACTCTCCACTTGCCGGGATGGTGCAGCTCCAACAACACTCGAGGCTCAACACCATCCAGGACAAAGCAGCCCCGTGATCCACACCCCATCCACCACCTCCAACACTCACTCCCTCCACCACCTCCAACACTCACTCCCTCCACCACCTCCAACATTCACTCCCTCCACCACCTCCAACACTCACTCCCTCCACCACCTCCAACACTCACTCCCTCCACCACCTCCAACATTCACTCCCTCCACCACCTCCAACACTCACTCCCTCCACCACCTCCAACATTCACTCCCTCCACCACCTCCAACATTCACTCCCTCCACCACCTCCAACACTCACTCCCTCCACCACCTCCAACATTCACTCCCTCCACCACCTCCAACACTCACTCCCTCCACCACCTTCAACATTCACTCCCTCCACCACCTTCAACACTCACTCCCTCCACCACCTCCAACACTCACTCCCTCCACCACCTCCAACACTCACTCCCTCCACCACCTCCAACACTCACTCCCTCCACCACCTCCAACACTCACTCCCTCCACCACCTCCAACACTCACTCCCTCCACCACCTCCAACACTCACTCCCTCCACCACCTCCAACACTCACTCCCTCCACCACCTCCAACACTCACTCCCTCCACCACCTCCAACACTCACCCCATCCACCACCTCCAACACTCACTCCCTCCACCACCGGCGCCCCCTGGCTGCAGTGTGCACCATCTACAAGATGCACTGCAGCAACTCGCCAAGGCTTCTTCGGCAGCACCTCCCAAACCCGCGACCTCTACCCCCTAGAAGGACAAGGGCAGCAGGCGCATGGGAACACCACCACCTCCACGTTCCCCTCCCAGTCACACACCATCCCGACTTGGAAATATATCGGCCGTTCCTCCATCGTCGCTGGGTCACAATCCTGGAACTCCCTCCCTAACAGCACTGTGGGAGCACCTTCACCACACGGACTGCAGCGGTTCAAGAAGGCGGCTCACCACCACCTTCTCAAGGGGCAGTTAGGGATGGGCAATAAATGCCGGCCTGGCCAGCGACGCCCACAGCCCAGGAATGAATAATCTTTTAAATCCCAGGTTGCTGAGCGAAGCCAGGCTGCAGATAGTAGCAGCTGTGATCTCAATCTTTCAATCCTCCTTGGATATGATGGTATCAGAGGACTAGAGGACTCGACTGGGGCGATGGGTAAACGTGGTAAGTACAGGACGTCGGTGGGGAAAATTACAGGAGGCTACTGTCAAGGCCACAATGAATTCTCACTTGGAGAAGCATGGGTTAATCGGGACAGCCAGAACAGATTTGTTGAAGGCAAATCCTGTCTGACCAATCTGATTGAATCCTTTGATGAAGGTGGGTACAGTTGATGCCGTATGCACGGACTTTCAAAAGGCATTTGATAAAGTACCACATAACAGACTTGTCCGGAAATGAGAAGCGCGTGATATTAAAGGGTCAGTGGTAACGGGTTATCATCATCATCACCGACAGTCCCTCGGAGTCGAGGAAGACTTGCTTCCACTCTAACAGTGAGTTCTCAGGTGACTGAACAGTCCAATACGGGAACCACAGACCCTGTCACAGGTGGGACAGACAGTGGTTGGGGGAAGGGGAGGGTGGGACAGACAGTGGTTGGGGGAAGGGGAGGGTGGGACAGACAGTGGTTGAGGGAAGGGGAGGGTGGGACAGACAGTGGTTGAGGGAAGGGGAGGGTGGGACAGACAGTGGTTGAGGGAAGGGGAGGGTGGGACAGACAGTGGTTGAGGGAAGGGGAGGGTGGGACAGACAGTGGTTGAGGGAAGGGGAGGGTGGGACAGACAGTGGTTGGGGGAAGGGGAGGGTGGGACAGACAGTGGTTGAGGGAAGGGGAGGGTGGGACAGACAGTGGTTGAGGGAAGGGGAGGGTGGGACAGACAGTGGTTGAGGGAAGGGGAGGGTGGGACAGACAGTGGTTGAGGGAAGGGGAGGGTGGGACAGACAGTGGTTGAGGGAAGGGGAGGGTGGGACAGACAGTGGTTGGGGGAAGGGGAGGGTGGGACAGACAGTGGTTGAGGGAAGGGGAGGGTGGGACAGACAGTGGTTGAGGGAAGGGGAGGGTGGGACAGACAGTGGTTGAGGGAAGGGGAGGGTGGGACAGACAGTGGTTGAGGGAAGGGGAGGGTGGGACAGACAGTGGTTGAGGGAAGGGGAGGGTGGGACAGACAGTGGTTGGGGGAAGGGGAGGGTGGGACAGACAGACGTTGGGGGAAGGGGAGGGTGGGACAGACAGTGGTTGAGGGAAGGGGAGGGTGGGACAGACAGTGGTTGAGGGAAGGGGAGGGTGGGACAGACAGTGGTTGAGGGAAGGGGAGGGTGGGACAGGTTTGCCGCACGCTCCTTCCGCTGCCTGCGCTTGGTTTCTGCGCGCTCTCGGTGACGAGACTCGAGGTGCTCAGCGCCCTCCCGGATGCACTTCCTCCACTTAGGGCGGTCTTTGTCCAGGGACTCCCAGGTGTCGGTGGGGATGTTGCACTTTATCAGGGAGGCTTTTAGGAAGCTTTGTGGCTGAAGAGCTCCTCCTGGAGTCACAATGCGGATTCCACCCACTAAGGGGCACAACGGACAGCTGCAGGAACAATGCAGGGAGCAGTGCCAGCCCTTATACATGGCCTTCGAACTTACAAAGACCTCTGACACTGTCAACCGTGAGGGTCTATGGAGAGCCCTCCTCCGTTTCGGATGCCCCCAAAAGTTTGTCGCCATCCTCCGCCTGCTCCACGACGACATGCAGGCCGTGATCCTTACCATCGGATCCATCACAGACCCAATCCACGTCCGGACCGGGGTCAAACAGGCTGCGTCATCGCCCCAACCCTCTTCTCAATCTTCCTCACCGCCATGCTCCACCTCACAATCAACAAGCTCCCCGCTGGAGTGGAACTAAACCACAGAACCAGTGGGAAGCTGTTTAACCTACGCCGCCTCCAGGCCAGGTCCAAGACCACCACAACCTCTAACTTGTGTAGGTAATTGGATGAGGGATCAGAGGCAGAGAGTCGTGGTGACCAGATATGTTTCTGACTGGCGGGGTCAGTGTTAGGGTCATCGCTCTGCCAGTTATATATAAATGACCTGTACTTGGTCTGCAGATAATTCAGAACTTGGCAATGTACAAAACAGTGAGGAGGATAGCAGCCGACTGCAGGAGGACAGAGAGACTGGTGAAAGTGGGGAATAACACGCCACATGGGAGTACCGACACGGAGAGGTGCTGTAACCAAAATGTCCTATTCTCAGTGTTCACACATCTACCCCAGATCCTCGACCCCACCCCGACTCCCCCCACCCATACCCCACCTCCCCCTCCCTCACACCACCCCGACTCCCCTCCCCTCACCCCACCTCCCCCTCCCTCACACCACCCCGACTCCCCCCACCCCACAACCCACCTCCCCCTCCCTCACACCACCCCGACTCCCCCCACCCACAACCCACCTCCCCCTCCCTCACACCACCCCGACTCCCCTCCCCCTCCCCTCACCCCACCTCCCCTCCCTCACACCACCCCAACTCCCCCCACCCACAACCCACCTCCCCCTCCCTCACACCACCCCGACTCCCCATCCCCATACCCCACCTCCCCCTCCCCTCACCCCACCTCAACTCCCCTCCCCCTCACACCACCCCGACTCCCCATCCCCATACCCCACCTCCCCCTCCCCTCACCCCACCTCCCCCTCCCCTCACCCCACCTCAACTCCCCCCACCCACAACCCACCTCCCCCTCCCTCACACCACCCCGACTCCCCCCACCCACAACCCACCTCCCCCTCCCCTCACCCCACCCCGACTCCCC